>NC_056732.1:332000373-332217873 GCF_019279795.1 Protopterus annectens
CCCTCAGTCTCTGCTTGAAATCTGTGTGACTCTGAACAAACCAGTTAAGCTGACAGTGTTCCATGGATGTTCCTGAAAAGATGCATTGGTGCTTGACTGACTTGCCTGGTTAATAAATAAATGTAATAAACTATACATTCTATAAACATCCAGTGAGCCCAGGAAGCCTAGACTGAATGAGATATTATCCCATCCCACAGAATCATGACAGATTCTGGCAAAGCTCTTTAGTGCAAAAAAAAAGAGTTGAAGTACATGGAACATCAGAATTAGGGTCCAGAACTTTGAAAAAGACAAATATGTTAAGCCCTTTCCAGTGCAAGAAAGGAGCATAACAAACTTTGTTCAGCACTTTTCAGTGCTGTTACACTGTAGTCTGACACTAGAGGGTAAACTGCAACTACCAAAAAACAATGGCAGGAGCTGAAATAGCTTAGAAACCTGTAATACCCTGTATACTTCATGCTACAGTACTTTTTTGTGTGTATCGGCACAAAATGTGCTACAGCTTTTAAAGCTGCTACAGGATCCAAGATGCCCATTGCTTTTGCCTAATGTCTGTTAAGCAGTGCCAAATGTGTTACTGCTTTCAAAGCTGCAATAGCCTTGGCACTCCTGCAGTTAGTTTCTTTCTTTCTCTTTCCGCTCTTATCTCACAGTAAAGAACGGCATAACCGCACTGTGTTACAGCTGTTAAAGCATTCCTTCAATTTGTTCCTCCTTCTTTGTACCTGGAAATGCATGGAACAGGTAAAGCTCTATGCATTACAAAGCATTATTGTCAGGTTTCTCTGATCATAACCAAGGGCTTATATGTTCTCAAAATGGATGTCACGAAATTGACCTCTTGAGCTTTGCTTCACTCCATTCTTGAGATTTTCTTGACATCCATTTCTCAAACGTGTAGTAATTAAAATAATGATCAAAGATGCACCAGCAAAAATCTACGTTTAAAAGTTGATGTGATATATTGGGAGACGGCATCGGAAGATGAACATAGAACATTCAGTAATATATTGTCTTAATGTGGTGGTAGTGAGGCAAGATTCTGTTTTTCATTGTCAGGAAGTGTGATGGGCAATGGCATGCCTCTCTACAGAAAAAGAAAATGATGTATCTAAGTGAGAATCTGATAACCTAAAGATACATATCTCATCTGTAGGTTTACAGGTCAAGTTGCAGCATGGAACTTGGTTTGGTCTAGGTTTCCATGTGACTGCAAAGCAGAACTTCCAGGGCAATGTTTATTAAAGTTGTGTTTTGCATATAAGTATACAATGTTGGTCTTTGTGGTAGAGATGCATGGTATAATTTAAGTGTTACCAGTAATCACTACAAACTAAGAAGTCAGGTAAAGATCCAGGGAATGAAAAAAGTAAAATTAATTAGCCTAATAGCAGGTTTAATAACTTCTGATTAAACATAAGACATCCACGTGTACTAAATTTTGATGTAAATGTTAAATTGGAAGCAATATACATGTTTTGGTAATAGTTGGATGATATGCAGTAATTAATAATGCATAAAAATGAGAGATAGACATACAGATATAAAACAAGACAGTAGGGGACTTCAAATTCCTTATCAGGCACCATCTAATGTAAAAGTTAGCCACACCAAGTTAGGCATTGTTTCTTTGATAGCAAGTGTCCTTTTGTATATCAAATACAAAATAATAGCTGAAAAATCTGCAGGCAGCATGATATTTCCAACCCAAAATGTGAATGACTTATTCTGCTTTAAATGTATAGTTGCATTCAATCTGTCATGCTGTGTAGAGAATGTTTACTTGAGGAAACTATAGGGAACAACATATATGCATGTGTTGCGTCAAAGAAAACTGGATGACAGATCTAATAAGGTTGTTATTATATGAGGCCCAGAATTTGAGTTAAGAAAATGAACACTTATTCTGCAGTTCAATGTGCACAGAAACTAAATTAGGTAAGTTAAGTTAGAATAATAAAGACAAACAGAGTCCAGATATCAGTGTGAAATGCACTAAGTGATGACAGCTACTAGAAAGCCATGTTGCTCATAAAATGATTCAGAGACATACACAATTAGAGTAGTTGAGGAGTTGACATCAGCAGTGATTATAAGAAAGAATGGGGCTTTATTTTTATTGGCACCCCTGGGTTTATAATCAAGACACAATTGCAGTTATGGCTGCCAAGACCAATGCCAATCAAATAAATGGTATAAGAAAACCTACTGAATATATTTAGTGAAAAGAAATTTTTTTTGCAGGAAATCTACATATAAACACCACAGATTAGAAACTGAGAGGAGCACAGAGTTTCTGTTTATTATAATTTACATTGTACTGAGCTGGTTTATTTATATGTCTCTCCAAGATAAATCCTGCTGTCAACTGCAGAGGAGAAATGAAAATGCAGAGGGTGCTGTGTTAGTACTCCACAATGTCCTTTTCAATGGCCTTCACTGGTATTCCATGAGTCATAAATAAGAGTTCTCTGACTATTGGCACTACAAGTCCCATGGCTGCAGGACCTTTTGACTGGCAGATTTTATTAAAAGACTGCTTGATCTGGAAAGAAAGACTATAATGGAAAAAAATGAGCAGTACAACAACAAACCATGGTTAAATAAACACTCCCTGTTGAGAATGCAGTTTATTTGCACTCAGTGAAGTGCCCTGGAACAGAAAGGGACACTCAGGCTCCAGTGAAAAGAAAATCTAAAGTAAAAGGAGACATGAAATAAAACACTGTGACACAATGCCAGGAAAGAAAACACCAGTATAACTTCACCATCGGACAGGCTATTAAAATGATTGAGTTGACTTGGCAAATTGGTAGAGCAAGACACCTCCTCCTTAGACAAACTGCTGCTAATGTTGTCTTGTAAAACCTTAACTTGCTATCCAACCAGAGGTTAAGCTTATTACACCAGAGCTGCCTTTATGAGGACTTAGGTTTAAAACTGTAAAATGCCTACTTTCCAAACAGATGAAGTCTATACTTCAGCTGATGATTATGGTTAGGGCTTATGAACGCATCTACCCAGTGGCAGAAATCAAAGACAAATCAAGCCTTGTATACATATTACATTTTAACAGCCCTGTCCAAATGTGCATGGTCTAAATGTTAGCATGCAAAATGTCAGTTAATAAGACAAACTGAAATAAAGGATATTCAGAAAATACTGTATAAAACTGTTAGTTGTTTTGAAAGGTACATTTCTAGGACACTTTTCACTTTGCCAACAGCAGTTCAGCAGTCTGAAGACACCCTTTGTTACTATCAGCATGCCTGCTTCAATGGGAGATGCAATTTATTAACTCTTTACTCATGGCTCTTTGTACTGTGTGAATAATAGTCTACGATGCAGAATTTGGTCAGAATAATATAACATAGTGCAGTATAAATGCACAGAGTTGCTGTATCACATATGGGACAGGATAACTGCTGGTCAGTGATAAACGCATTGATTAAGGATGCATTGACTGCCCAAGCAGTGAAAATGTTATCTCAAGGTGTTCTAGATTTTATTTCTCAGTGGAAGTTGCTACCAGTCAGAATTATCACTCTATTTATCCTGCATTAACCAGTGTCTTGCTAAGGAAAAAAAAATATTTGGCATTAGTGAAATAGTGCTGTGAATTACTTTTTAACATATCCCCAGGGAAGGGCCTAAGTTCCATCCAGCTTGTCCTGTGGAGTTTGAAAGATATTTTTTTTATAAAAGTATTTGCTGTTTCATATATCTAATGTTAAGAAGTTCATTAAGTCTGGTTAAGATATTCTTAAATTTTGAAATGAAAACGCCTTCACCACTCATGATGCAGTCTCCAAAGATATAATCTGATGTTGTAAATCTTTGTTCATTAATTACTATTAGGACCTCGGTTCCATCCTCGGAACCGATACGGCTGTTTCCAAGCTCACGCCAGCCAAAAACTCTCAGCTAAGACCTACTCATAATGCCCCTCTCCTAGTTACTTCAGATCTTGTTTGCCTCATTCCTAGTCAGGTGTGCTAGCCATCTTTCTCTAAGCTAAGTAGAAAATTGTTATTTTTAAGACAGTTTCTCTTCAAAATTATTTATTTTTTAGTCAATTTAGCCTTTTCTCACTGCTGCCTATAACTTAATTCTATTCCCTACCATTTACCTTGGTAATTTAGTTTCTACCATTATTGCTGCTGTCCCTCTCTCCTGCCTTTGACAGGTCCTTCCTTTCCACTTGTGGTATTTTTTAAATACCATTGTTGGTATTCTCTTACCTTTTCTCTCCCTTATTTTATTTTTTTCTATAGGATAGCCTTGTTGCCTTACTATGTCAGACAAAGCTAAGTTGGGGTTTAAACAGTGTGACAAGTGTGGGCACAAGATGCCTAACTTATATACACATGCTCATTGTGTCTACTGTTTGGGCGTGGATCATATTAAAGGTGACTGTGACATTTGTGCTAGTTTTAGTAATCGTACACTAGCAGAACGTAAAAATAAACTTATTTTAAAAGGTTTAATCAAGACACCTTTTTCGGAAGCTCTATCTGGGTTGGAGGTCTCACCCCCTCCAAAGACTAAAAAACATAAGGAAAAATGGAGTCACTCGGTTCCTGCATCTTCGTCAGTAATGGAACCGAGTCTGCTCTGTGCTTTGCCGGCACACTCGGTGCAGACCTCTTCAGCACCAGGCTCTGTATCTTCTCCCTCAGTGCCGTCCATGATATTCACCCCTATTTCGGTTCCAATCTCAGTACCACTGACTTCAGTGGCGTCCTTGGATCCAACATTGGCTCCAATGACTGTACCTGCTTCGGCACCATCCCCAGCCACAGTGCTGACAGTTTCTTTAGCTTCATTGGCTCCAAAACTTGAATATCTGCCAAGGGCAAGATACTCTCCAACTTACAACCATTTTTTGGGGCAGAGGTTTAGCCCCTTTCTAGAAAGACCTGATTCTCCTTCAGCAACCTCCTTTAGATCCACTAAGAGTTTTCTGAATTAGATCTAGTGCGAGTTGTGAACCATCTTCTGGCAGCTAGGGGGTTGCCTATTCCAACTAGACCTTCTGTCCCTCTTGGCTTGGAATCTTTTACTACATCTTCCCCTGTTTATCCTCCTCTGGCTTCTACCCAGATCCTGGAGATCCCGGTACCAATGTCCACTCTGGTGCATACTGTCTTGGTTCCAACAGCAGTTTTTCCCCTGTCAGCACTGACCACCCTTGCTGCATCGGCTCCTGTGGAGCCGATGCTCTCTCGGAGCAGTGTTTGGACTGTCCGTACCTTGGTACCTAGCCTGGCACCTATTTTCTCACTGGCACTGTCTATGTCCATGGCTTCCAGTCCTCTCAGAGCTCCTCACCTGGAGGTGGGCTCCTCAGGGCAGGGTGTGACCCCAGTTCTGAGGTTGTCCTTCCTGGTTCCGGGCTCCCATCCCTTCTCAGGTGGGCCTGCTGTCCAGGTGATGGAGAGGGTCCTTCATTCTGAAGGCTCTCAGTCAGCACCAATGACATCAGTATCAGAACCCCCCCAGCATGCACCTCTCCCAACCCTCTATTTCAGGACCCCAGGCACAGGAGCCCCAAGAACCCCCTTTGAAGGGAACCCCTTCTCCAGAGTCCTCCTCAGAAGATCACACTGGGGAGCCTCCCCAGAAGAAATGGTGTAAGAGGAAGCACCTTGATTCCCCGGAGGAATCTATCACCAAAGACACTGAATGTGATGAGGGGGAAGGGTCCAGATGGTCTCCTCCAGACAACGCCTCATTCAGACACATTCTCGAAATCCTCAAGCAGCGGGGAGACAGAAATTCCTCTAACCCTTCTTCTGAGGAATCGGTGTTCTTGCAGGCCTTCAGTGCCCAGCCATCTACTTCCTGGGTTACCCCACCGGCAGATAATCCTGTTAAATTCATTGTGCAGTATGCCTGGAATGCCCTGGACAATGTAGAACCTGTCCGCCAGAGGCCAGACAAAATTTTATTTACACCTGAAGACCAGCCCCACTGGTCCAAGCAGTTGATGGTTGATTTTATGGTCGTGGCAGCAGCCACCAAGAGGGAACTGGCAGAAGATATTTCCACTGTCCATCCTCCAAACAGGGAGACCTGGACCATGGACAGACAAGGGAAGTGGACTTATGCTTCAGCGACCTTCATCATTCAGTCGCTGAACTATCTGGCACACTTTACTCGCCTCCAAAGAGACCTAATTTCCAAAATGTCTTCCTCTTTGGTGGGGGTACTGCCTGATGAAGTGCGTGATACTGTCACCTCACAGCTAGCTACTCTTGAATCCATCTAGAACTCCTCAATGCATTTGATATCTCACACCACCGAGGTGGCAGCTCGAGCTGCCGCGTCAGGCATTGTCATGAAACGTAATGCTTGGATGCGGTTGTGTGACTTCACAGACCCCTTTAAATCTTCCTTCATCAATGCACCTGTCGATGAATCTGCACTTTTTGGACCCAAAGTAAGAGACACACTTGCATGTAGTGAGAAAGATGGAAAGACCTTGTCTGCTGTGGGCATATGCTTTTCCAACCCCCAGAGGTCCTACTCCAGGAACCAGAAGGGAGGAAAAATGTGGTTCAAGAAATCCCAAGGATCTTCTCGTGACACTCTTGGTGAACAATTCCCCCGAGGCTGAGGGGGCACCTCATATGGAAGACACCCCTTTTGGGGTAGAGGGGGGTCCACATAACCAGGGAGCTAGAGATTCTTTCTCCTGCAGACCCTACCAGCGCTCCTGAGCATAGGCCCGATTGCTTTCCTCTGGAAGCAGTCGGGGGTCACTTTTCTCTACACCTACCTGGCATCTTATTACTACCAATGTTTGGATGCAGAGAATAATATCCAGATGCTACCAAATACCATTTGATTTAATTCCCAGAACTGTCAAATGAATCCCTGATGTACCACCCAATCAGAGGGAATTATCAGCCTTAGAAATAGAAAAGCTGCTAAGAAAAAGAGTTATCCAACCAGTCCCACGAGACAAGACAGGATCCGGGTTTTACTCGAGATTCTTTTTAATGCCAAAAAAGACAGGAGACTGGAAAACAATCCTGGATCTCAGCCTATTGAACAAATTTGTCAAACCTCAAAAATTCCGGATGGTCACAGTACAGTTCATTCTTCCCTTCCTAGGGAGGGACAACTGGATGTGCTGTATAGACCTCCAGGACATGTATTACCACATAAAGATGGATCACCGCTCCCGGAGGTTTCTCTGCTTTTGGCTGGGAGCCAATCACTACCAGTTCAGGGTACTGCCATTTGGTCTCTCGACAGTCCCCCAAGTGTTCACCAAATGTATGGCAGTTGTGGTAGCTCATCTTCGACTACAAGGATTCCAGGTGTTTCCCTATCTAGATGATTGGCTCCTTACCGCTCCGACCAGGAATCTCCTAGTCCACAGCCTCTCTTACACTCAAGGTCTTGCTCTCCGCTTGGGGATTACAATCAACAAGGACAAATCTCAAATGTCCCCAATGAAGACACTGGAATTTATTGGAGCAGTCTTCGACACAACATCCTGTCAAGCTTTTCTCCCCCTTCACAGGCTTTTGAAAATAAGATACCAAATCCAAGACCTTCTTACTCAGACCTATGTACCAGCATGTCATGTACTGCAACACTTAGGTTCCATGACAGCTACAATTACCTTAGTACCATTGGTGAGACTGCACATGAGAATCCTGTAGTGGCTCTTTTTCGCACAATGGTCATTTCTAACTCACCCACTCGACCACATGATACATCTTGCAAGGAAGAAATGCTACGGTGGATGAAGCCACAAACAAATCTTTGGTGTCGATCATTCTGTCTTCCCCAGTCCATGGCCACGGTGACCATGGACACTTCCCTGTTAGGGTGGGGTGGGGGGCATTTCCAGGGAAAGACAGTTCAAGGCACTTGGTCCCCCATGGAGGCCAATTTGCACATAAATGTCCTGGAATTGAGGGCAGTTCTCTTAGCGTTGCAAGTGTTCCATGCATCCCTACCCTCTGGGACCATTGCAATTCAGTCAGACAACATGTCAGTCATCTGGTATATCAACAAGCAAGGCAGAACCAGGTCTTACTCCCTGTGTTGGGAAGCCATGAGGATTTGGCACTGGGTGATAGCTTCCAACCAATTTCTTATAGCAACGCACATTCCTGGGAGTTCCAACCTTATTGCGGACAATCTGAGCAGGAACATCCTAATGTCTCATGAGTGGTCCCTTAACCCTGTAACAGCGGATCGGATCTTCCAATGCTGGGGCAAGCCTTGCTGCAATCTGTTTGCTTCCCCCCTAAACTACAAATGTAGACACTACTTTGCCTGATTCCCCCTCAGGGGGAACCACCGAGGGATGCTCTAATGCACGATTGGCCCCCGGGTCTTCTGTATGCCTTTCCCCTCATTCCAAAATTTCTCCAGAAAGCTCAGAGGTTGAGAAGCAGAGATCCTCATTGCCTCCTACTGGCCCCGTCATGTCTGGTTCCCATTTCTATGGCCTCATCTGATTCACAGCCTGTGGATCCTGGATCATTCCCATGACCTGTTATCTCATCCTCAGGGACTGATTCATCCGAACCACCACAGTCTCAAGCTCACAGCTTGGTTCCTCCACTTCCAATGATTGCCAGGCTGCCTGACATCCCATCTTCTGTTTGTGAAATTCTTCTGGCTTCACGCAAACCTTCCACCAGGAAAGTGTATTCTAGTAAATGGACTAGGTTCTCTATTTGGGCCAAAGAGCAGAACTTAGACCCTTTCTCTATGCCTATTCAAAAGATCCTACAATACCTGACTACTCTTTTACATGCAGGAGCCTCAGCATCGATGATCACTGTACATTTAGCAGCTATCGCCAATTTTCATAATGGACTTGATAACTCTTCGATTATGTCACACCGCCTATGCAACACTTTTTTGAAAGGGGTATTACATGTTAAACCTCCGGTCAAGCCTCCCTTAGAACCCTGAGACTTGACTTTGGTACTTCAATCTTTCACAGGTCCTCCTTTTGAGCCCGTTGATTCATGTGATTTAAAATTTTTGTCATGGAAAACCTTACTTCTAGTAGCACTTACCTCAGCGAGAAGAGTATCTGAGCTGCAGGCCTTGAGTGTCAAGAGACCTTACTAGATTTTCCACACGGATAGGGTGTCCCTTCATACTGACCCTTCTTTCTTGCCCAAGGTCATTTCTGGATTTTCCATTAACCAATCTATTGACCTGCTGGTTTTCTTCCCTCAGCATTCTAACAGAGGGGAGTACATTTTGCACACCCTTGATGTGCATCGGCAGCTTAGTTGTTATTTGGACAGGACTAAATCTTTCAGGAAAACAGATCAATCGTCTGTGGCCTTTGCAGGACCCAGATTGGGTAAGCCTGTTTCCAAAGTGACTTTATCCTCCTGGCTTAGAAACATCATTACCTTTATCTACCAACAGAATAAGCTATCCTTACCTTCCAGAATAAAGGCTCATTCTACCAGATCGATGGCTACTTCTGTAGCATTTCATTCCAGAGCCTTTATGGATGATATCTGCACAGCAGCCACCTGGGCAAGACCTCATACCTTTATCTCTCATTACAAATTGGATTTGGCCTCCAGGAAATGAGCATCTTTTGGTTCTATGGTGCTCAGGAATATCCTTCCTTAGGGCCATCCAGGACTCAAGTAGCTGGGGACTCGGTCCTAATAGTAATTAATGAACAAAGATTTACAACATCAGATAAAGAAGTTATGTCTTACCATAACTTTCCATCTGTGTTGTAGATCTTTGTTCATTCATTACTTCCACCCTCCTTCCCCCTGCCTGGACTCCTGGTGGACTTTAGGAACTCCTGGTTAGGGTATTTGCTCAGACAGAGCTTTCTACTATTTTTTCTATTTACTACATCTATTATATACGGGCTGGCAAACTCGATCTGGAGTAACTAGGAGAGGGGCATTGTGGGTAGGTCTTAGATGAGAGTTTTTGGCTGGCACGAGCTTGGAAGGACAGAACCAAGGTCCTAATAGTAATGAATGTACAAAGATCTACAACACAGATGGAACGCTATGGTAAGACATATCTTCTTTTTTTCTCTTGTTTCTTCAGAATGTGACTACTTTTTTCTCTTAATCTGTTGCCAAAAACAAATTGCATAACAAAATACAAAAGTATAAAAAAATTAAATTTTGGACACTGGAAGAGTAACCACTCAATGCTGGCAGTAAACCGAGCTCAAAGTAAATAATCACACTTGTATTTATTAACGCCACACAAAAAAAAAAAAGAAAGAAATGCGTTTTCGTCCAAGTTTCCCTCAGACTTCATCAGATTAAACAATGAAACAACAATTACAGCTGATATATATATGCTCATTAATTAATACAATCAATTACTGTTTCATTTAAAGCCACAGTACTTAAAAACACAGAAGTATACATAAAAGCTAGGTGGAAAATAGAAATTTAAAAAAAAAAGAAGCAGAATATAATACAAAATAGAACAACTATTTTAAAATTTATAATAAATATAATGAATTAGTACATTAAATTTGTAAAAATGTATATATGTAAATAGATAAATATTAAACTGATGGCCATATTAAAAATACATAATTCTCCCTGGCTAGAAATCAGTAATACCATACCAAAAGAAATGCATTGTATATATATATATGTATAAATTCATGATCAAATGATAAAACAGTACAACTAGTGGCAATACAAAGATAATACAAATACAAAAGTATGTGTTTCTTCCACGTAAGGAAGAAAAAAATTAAGAAATACTGTGTTGGTCGACTACCAGTAAACACAAAGACACTGGACCACAGATGTGATATAATACCTTTTATTAAACCAACATAGGTTTTGCAATTACTTGAGCTTTCCAGCTGAGCCTTCATCAGCAGTTAGAACTGCACTGGAAGTTAGTATGCAAAAAATCATACTTATGTCCCCTTTTGCATATTCCTTTTACAAAACGGCTTTTCCTCATTGTTTTCTACCACACAGTCTTCGGGCACCACAGAATTATGTTTGAATCATGCTATACTCTCAAACAACAGCTAATACTTTGCTCAGTTTTGCCTAAATTCAGAATTTAGTTGTATTATAAACATGAGAAATGGGAAAAGAGAATACCTGGAGTTTTATTTTACGCTTCCAAAATGAAGAGAATCTTCAAAAGTCAAATAATAGCACACAACTAATTTGCACATACAGTAACACATTTTGGACTAAATATACAACACAATACTATAAATACATACAGAAAAATAAAAAATATGTAACATCAACTAAAATAAAATTGTCAGTGACATTCGATTTAAGATCAGTGGCCAATGCATGAAATAATTCAGTGTTAAGACTTCCAAATAAAGTTCGAGGAAATGGCAAGATGCCAATTCCAACACTGTTATGGTTGAGAAGGACGAGACACAGTTTATGTAATTGATATATAATGTAGAATGCCAGGCACACTCACTCTTCATAGCATTTCATTTAACAAGATTGCAGTATTATAATATTCAATGGATATCTGTCTTCACAGTATCACTGAGTGGTGTTTCAACTGTCTCTGTAACAAATATGGTGGTGGTTTTGAGAATAAATGTCATGAGTTTATGATCCAACTTATATGGAGAAGGAATGTCTAGGGGAGTGGAACAGGTATAGGCAGCATCACTGAGGATGAGATCCAGAATATTTTAGTATCTAGTGTACTTGCTAACTATCTGGTTCAGAGAATTAATCTTTATAAAATCCAGAAATCTCAGAACATCTCCTATATTAGAGTTGTAAGTAGTCTATGGCTATGGCTATGTATACATCTATGGATGGGTAGTGAAGTCACAGATTATAGAGTTATTGTTTACAGAAATTTCTTCCGAACCTTCCAACAAAACTTATAGCCAATGGTATATCATCTCTATCCAGAGGTGTTATTATACCCCATACTCATTACTGATTAGACTCATTATAGATATAACATTCAGTTTAGTATGTATCTCACATGACATCTCAACAAACTTGAAAAAGCCCCAGGGGTCCCTAACAAAAAATTTCTCTGGTCATTTAAGACCTTAGTTATCAGGAGAGAAGGACAACCTTGTCCCCATCCTCTGTATTTTATATACACCTGAGGGGTAATATATGCCAGTTCAGATCTGTTGTCCTTGACCTCCTACATCTCAGCAAGACAAACATCTCCACTAACACTAGAGCCAAAGACCTGAACCTTCATCGGCAGATAAACATAACATGATGGAGAGATATATTCATCAGCCATCACCTCCCCTTCTCTGAAATAAATTTCCTCTACAAGTTAAATAATGTGATTCTATATGTTACTTCAAATTAAACCTGGATAATTGGATGGGTGCTCTCAATTCTATCTTGGAACTAACTGGCCTCACCCTCCTTGAGAAAGAAAGTAAAGCTCAAAGTTGAATATTGGTAAGGTGTACATGGTCACTAAATTAAAATAGCCTTGAAAGTCCTAGGAATGCTATAGAAAATATTTTCATCTTCTGACAAGCAACACTAATATTTGGCAGACTGGCATAAATATATCCAGATAACCATGTCTATTTATGTAAACTGTCTTGACACCATGAACTGAACATCTCCAATAATTTTGCCTACATATTTTATGGTTATGTGGTCTAGTCCCATGTCATCTATGGGACACTGCCATGAATTTGCTTCATCCCCCAAAGTGGTACAGTCTTGGAAGTCATTATGTTTAGTAGGAGATACAGGGGCAAAGCTTCTTGCATGGGGTATGTGGGAGGCTTTTCTTCTATTTTATGCAAGGCAGTCTTTCTGCTACTTTTCATCCATAAATTTTACAGCTGTATCCTGTCAATGAAAAAGGAGTGGTGTCCCTCCTCTGTCCAGAGCCAGTAATCAAAGAGCCTCAATCCTCACCACTGACAATGGTGAGGGACATTCACTTGGAACAAAGATAGATATGCACAGTATTTCCAGATGCAGATCTCTGCACCAAACACAATTTCCCTTAAGATGACACAGGAACTCACTCCCGTACTGGGGCTGGGTTTCCTCTCTTTATCACCATGCCTCCACACTCACCACAGCTATAGAGTTGAGTCTTTAGCCAAGTGTCCCAAGCCAAGTCCTCCACCACCCTCTCTGTGAAAACAGTGCTCTGTGTCCCTGATACAATCTTTGAGATTTAATTTTTACACACACACACACACACACACACACACACACACACACACACACACACACACACACACACACACACACACACACACACACACACACACACACACACACACACACACACACACACACATCTGGGAAAAGCTGGCACAGATTTACCAACTATGCCCCCCCTGCCCAGACTATAAGGTAGATACTGCCACCAGAACACTCTAAAGCCAGCTACTCTAAGGCTCTTATAAGGGTACCCAATTATACTGTGTAAAATTAATACTAATACAAATGGAAGTGTTTGACCAATGCAGCAAGGCTTTCAGGAATGGCCACAGTGTTACCACATAAATATAAGTATTCAAAAAGGTTATAATATTCTCTAAGAGACCAGCAACAATGACAATTTTAAATATATTTCATAATAAATATCTGTTTACAGTAAACACCAGAGTTTCAATCACAGGAAATATTAAAAATAACATAGATGGAAAGGTTCACACAGATACAGAAACAATACTTAACTAATTGTATTATATTTTCCTGACTGATTTAAAGAACTATTGTTCCCTAATTCACATACTAGTGGAAGGCAAGATCATGTGGATGAGTGGTCCTTCTTTCTTGTCAGGTTTCACAAACAGACTGCTCTTGAGACTTCTGTCTCATCTAGTATTAAAACATAATTTCAGTTCTGGATTACAGAATGACATCACATTCATCTGGTCATCTGACTCTGGTTCCCATGCTACCCCCTTTACTAGAAACTGAACCAGAATCTAGCACATATGTGTCATAATACACACACATAGAGCTTTGCTAAGATGTGTTATAGCATCTGGAAGCTATAAAACCATATCAAAAAATTCCACCCTTCCAAGGGAGCAATTAGTTTACCCATAAGGACAATATAGTATGATTCCTAGTCCTGATTTCCACTGACATTTTGTCTCTGGCTGCAGTCAGAACTGTGAGATACAATCTTTATAGCCTAAAACATGTAATTTAATTTCAGACTATTTTTCAAAGTTAGCTGGACTGAGAATAACCTCTTCTCTTCCACTATTCTCTGTTACAATACATTAATTTTAACAGTTACAATACAGTCTGACATAAAGGTATATTTCTTTTCTGTCCAGTAGTACCTACTGTTTGTGCATTTTTTTAAAAGAAGCAAATTTACAAATACATTTTCAACACAAGCACCTGTACAAATCAGTTTGATATAGAAATAGCATATAATTCTTTACAAAACTCCAGCTAGCTATGCTGAGATATGTTACACATCCACTGCCCTATTCTTTCTGACATAGCTGGCATTACTCCACATCATCACACAAGGCTTAGGAAGGACTACCATAGCCACTTTCAAGACTGTTATTATTTTTATCTGGAAAGGCAATTTTTTGTACTGGGCTGGCCATCAGATTTGTGAGGTGCTGTGAATTAATTAGTCAACAGTTCACTAAATGACTATTTGCATCTTATGTTAAGGTATCCATGTAACTCCCAACTGTAATAAATAAATAAATACATACATGGAATTAAATATTTATTTATTTTACTTGTTAACTGGGTGAGTTAACTGGTCTATATTCTCCTTTTCAGTCATGACCCGAGTCTAGAAGACAAATAAAGCAAAAACAATCATAAGAAAGAATGCAAGCTGGATTTGGTACAAAACAAACCATCTTAACAAAGATTCAAGCTGAATTTGCAACAAAACATGGGCGCTTCACCAATATACATTGCACACATTTTAACTGGACACATATATTGAATTAATGCAGTAAAAATGGGAGCACCATGGACATTATTTGCAAAATATGCATGCAAAGTACATTTTTATTAACAAGTTCTGAATGAGTAGTAATGATATCAGCTGCATTGTGCAACAAGAGTTAGTCTTAACAGGATTAGCTATCATTCATGGTTGTAGGTGCAGACTTACTTAAAGCAGAACAGTGTGTTACTTATTCAGGATCTGTAAAAAAGTGTATGTATTTTCTTTGAGTATATACTCACTTTGCCAACAGCTAGCTCTGTGTGTGCAAGTACTTAATGGTAAAGAATGGTCTAAAGTGACTCCTAGATACATATTTTTGTCAGTAGTGGAAACTGGCTGTGGTATATTTGTGACTAGGTGGTAATGGTATCAGAGGCATTTTAATAAATTTGAAGATTCTAAACATCAGCTTTTTGACGTATGTATAACCAGCCTGTAAGTAGTTAACCAGTTCCAGAGGTACATGATGTCTTTTTTTAAGCCTTTGGTGATGATATTTGGAATTTGTATATGGGCTATCATTTGTAATGATAATTGTCATTGTCATCAACCCCCTTTGTCTCATTTTTACATACTGTCTGGGTGTCATATCTACATTAGTCAATCATCAAATCACCTGGAGCCAGTGTTTACGGCACTGAGCAGCTAACCCTAACACTATAAACTACAAAAGGATGCATTTAAGTGTAGAAGAGTCCATGGTAGATCATTCAAAAAATGAGGGCAAAACAGGACCTACCCCAGAATGCTGAGGGATACCTGAGGTTAACATTGGCAGTTTCAGTTTTTAAGTTTTGGTGCTTTTACTCTGAATGTTCTGTGAATTCTAATATGTATAACTTGATGAGGGTATGGGTCGCTACTGGAATAAACTGCATTTTCATTAAACATGATATTCATATTTAACTCCTGAAGAAGAGCTCTTGTTATTTCAAGATCTCAAGTAACTATAAAAAACTTTGCTGTTTCAGTAAGTGGTATCATATCACCTTTGTTTTCTAGTGTGTTCTTCTTGTGCACCAGTATAGCATTTATTTACTTTTTCCTCCACGGGACACTATGTTCATAAGCTATATAGTGTTAAATCTGTGTTACTGTGCCAGTACAATACTAATCAAGTAGATCATGTATTGAATTATGGACTCATTACAGTCTGTAGTGAGGAAAAAAGTTAGCTTAGGCCAAACACTTGCAGGTATTGTCTTGGTTGTCTGATATCAATGGCTTCCAAGAAAAAAATGACACCCCATGTGACTGACAATTTCTCAGGGATATTGCTGTTTTTTTTTCTGCCTTGGTATGTACTCATGCAGTGGATATATGTAGACTATGTCAGGTAGTCATTTTTGATTATGACTAACCACAAAAATGGCATTGCCTTCTTTGGCTAGTGGTTGCTTGACAATGTTCAGCATACTTATAATGTACACTAGATTAACACATTTCTACTTGTTTTATGAATTCTTCTGAACTATAATCAGGCATAATCAGTAAAAAAAAAAGTCACAGATAGAAGACATCAACAGTGTTTCACTTAGTGGATGTGTTGTTATTTGTCTGCTTAACAGTGGAAATCCGTGATTATTTTTTAGATGGCTCTTTTATTTAGGTGGGCTATTTTGAGATGTTTGGTAGATGCCCAGTGTGGGTCATTTTCCTTGAACAGAGTAACCTTGGTCATTAGAAATGGTCCAGATGTGCAACAAGTTGGTGTTAAGCAGAGGGATGTTGATGATGCTTATGCTTTCTGGTTATGCCGTGCAGTGAAGGATATCCCATCATTCTTTCTGTCATTAAAACTGGCAATAGTCTCCATGCTGAAAAACATGGCTTGATCCATTATGGAATATACCAAATTATAATGACATAAAAGTCAGGGCTGGTAACTCGGCATGTAAAAATCCACTACCAAACATTAGCAGACCGGAGTTCCGCTGTGGCGACCCCTAACCAGGATAAGCCGAAAGACACAACAACATAATGGCATAAAAGGTGCTAGCTAAAATTATTGTAGGTGTGAAGTGCTAATTTGTGCTGATTGTGAGGACATTAGTCTGGAGAGCTCCAAAGAAGGCTAGGAGGTGTGATTGAAGTGGAGAAGTAAAGGGACTTTCTAGAGGATAAGTGAGATAAGTTTAAGGAATTATAACGTGAGTGAGAAGATAATTAGGGGGCTTAGTCCTAGAGTGCCTACATCTAGCAGAAAACAATGGCTGAAGTTCTTCCAGTACTCTGAATCAAAATCAAATGCCCCACAGTTAATTGTGTGCATAGGCTGAGGTAAAACCAGTGGATTTATTTCAGTGATTTAATACATGTGTAGATTAATTCCAGAACAATGCATGTAACAGTAAAACAAACCAAGAAAGTGCAACTGCTGTTGCAGGGAGCATAACTTAGGCTGCAACATGGGTTGTGATTCTGTGTAATAGTTCTTATGTCACTACCTTATCAGATGAATATGTATAAATCGAGTTTTTTAGCGCAGAGTGAAGCACAAAGGGAAAATCATAATTAGCAGGTAATTGGCAAGTGAGAACAAGAAGTTGGAGAGGGGAGAAATATTCAATAAGAGCAGAACAACTGCAGGAGATATAGGATTATTTCTAACAGTTTACAATACTTTTAGCTAAGATATTAGATTTGCTACTGTTGTTATAATCTATAAATTAGGTAATTTCACACTACAGTGCTTTTACCTCATATGTATGTGTAATGCAATAAACCTGAAATCAATTTTCTTACAGCAGTTTGAATACTGTATGTGTAACAAATTTACACAATTATAACTAACTGTGGAGCTTTTCTGCCCAGCCTCCACTGAAAAGAGTTATGCCAGTCATCCCAGTTGAAGTTTCCCAGTAAACAAATGCAAAATAAATAAAAATATGCTGAAAAAACACATATTTATATAAAATAGTTAGCAGTACTGGTGCCTTTACACTGGCGAAAAGGACTTGCTTAATGGAGAGCAGCCTTCCTCGGAGGCTGATGATTAGGAGGTGAAAGGAAGATGATATTGCTAGTACAACCATGGTCCTTCTCTTCTTCCCAGAAGTTAGGATAAAGCAGGAACTCAAGTTAAATCATGGCTTTGAACCTTTCATTGCTCAGAGGCTAAATTTGCTTCCAATAAACAAAATGCCTAAAATGTAATATTCCTTACTTACTTTGTGGGTTCATTTTAACAAGAAGATTGAAAGTCTGACATTTAAAGTTGGAGTGACATCCATATAAATAGACATTCCTTTAGTTGCCTTTATTTGCTGCCTCTGAACCTTTGCAGCACAAATCTCACTTCTTTAGCTAGTAGGCTTGTTGGCATTTGAAAGGATGCTAAATAATAAAGTGGTAAGCTGCAGTATGTATACATTTAGAAAACAGCCAAACCCTATAGTAATGCTACATAATCCAGGAATATGGACAAATAAGCAGTAATCTCATGCTATGTAAATGCATACGCATAATCCAAACCTGGGGTAATTAATGCACACAAATTCTTTTACCCTGTAATTCTGCACTGATTCACCAAGATCCAGTGAAAGAAAAATGCAACTCAAGAAAACACAAGTCATACAACTAGCATATCAAAAGATTTAGTGAGAAAGTAAGTAAATGTAAAGCTGCAGTTTCATATATAATAACTTTTCCATATTAAATAATCATAATATTTTGATCATTCTTCCATAATATTTTGATCATTCTTCAATATGTATGGACCCCGTAAGCCCATAATCCCCACAACTGTTTAAGAATTGTATTTATTTATTGCTATATTAATCAATTTATTTATTTGTGTGTGTGTGTGTGTGTGTGTGTGTGTGTGTGTGTGTGTCCATTTACATTTGTATTTATATCTGTGTTTGTATTTTGTCAGTAGCCTAGATGTAGGCCAGGCAAACAAAACAATGCTAAGTATGGGAAACAGGAATTAATTTCTATATTTTGAGTTTATATATTGGTTATATATAGTAATAATAGTTATAAAAGAGGATGCAGGAGTTAAAAGCGGATGAAAGATGCTGGTCTGTTGTGACTTTGATAACAGGGACAATTCTATTTCTTTACAAGGTAATTCTTTTTTATTTAATATTGTTTTTTTTTTTCTTTTGAGTTTTGAAAAACACACAAAGAGGTGGATGTATCCTAGGGGATGGACATGAAGCTGAGTTTCAGATGAAAAGCTTCACAGTGGTCTGTAGTCTGTTAGTACAGAGCTAATGGCTGGCCATTTTGCAGGTGTATTGAGGACAGATGAGCTGCTACAGGATGTGATGAGTTTACATTCTATTTAAATTGAAGGCCATGGATTTTTGTGGGGCTACCCAAATATGTGTCCTCAAAGATAGATTAGTCACACATTTAACAAATTTGTTGAATGCCTATACTAATTTTGTGAACTATGCAGTTTTCAGATTGGTAAGAAGAATTGAACAATACATTAAGCTAAGCAGATGGAAAGGAGTGAGCAGCTGCTATACAAGCTTGGTCAGTAATTTGAATACCATGTTATTTAGGTGTTCAAATCTTACTTCTTCTACAGTACCTAATATTGGTATAGATTTAATAAGCTCCAGTGAATGAGGGCTTCTTGTCAGGATCTGGAATTTTAAGTAATCTAGGTTATGTAGCCATTAATAAATAAGGTGATCTTTGTTTTAGATGCATTGAGGAGGAAACCTGATTGATTTTACTTGTCTTGAAACAGAGAGTACTCTAGTGTAGTTGTAATGTAACTTTTAATTACAATGCATATACCAGGGATAAGTCAAGAGCCCATTGTATTTTTTACACCACGATAAGTAAGTTTTATTCAGTTCTTCACATGCTCTCACTCATTAACTTTTTTTTACATATATAGTGAAACGTTAATGGACAAAACACATTTTCATATCACCTCTGTAGTGCACGCCTCATGCATGGTGCACTTTATCACCAAGTAAAAAGCAGCTCCACGGGTAGAAACATTCAGTCCAGGAATCACAAATGTGATACAACCAGAAATAAACTGAAGTTAAATAACTTTAATGAATAAAAACAGAAGAATTAATCAAGCGCTTTCGCCTGGTTCCTACCAGGCTTTATCAAGATCTTTATCAAGCACTTTATCACCAGCAGTGGCTGGCTTTTTTCATTTATATCCATAACTAAACTCCATCTTACCTTTTCCATCATACACAGCCCAAAACTGGTGTCAGTGTTTGACAATTTAAATTAACTCTACCATATCTCAACAGTAGTTGGCTGCTTCATTTCCTACCCTATCCATACCCGCCCTCCGCTTTCCCTTTGGGTTAACCGTCTTCTTCCCAGGTCTGATTTTCAGTCTTGTACTATTCTGTTACCTAATTCCATTGTCTTTTCATTTTCCCTCACCTGCTTTCCTCATTTTAATCAGTTTCTGCCATCTTCTCCATATGCCCAGGGGCCTGTTGCCTAATTATTGCTCCTGTATTCTTTTTATCCCCTTCTAATTTTGAGTGATGATGGTTTTAGCTTCTGTACTCAGCAGTCTGATAATGTTCATTTCTCTTTCTTTCTTTCTTATGCCCCATACCCAGAATTCCCAGACATGCTCTGCTTCCTTTTGAAATATGTCTCCCCAAATTATCTATGCCTGTGTCCAGACTTCTTATGTCCATCCACAGTCTCAGAACATGTACATCATTCCAGCCTCTTCCTCCTGACACTTTTAGCATATACTGTCCTCCATTTTGTCTTCCTTTCCAAATCTCATGGGGATTAGATACCATCTGTGCAGTTTTCTCAGGTTTTGATCTCCTGTTCTGTGAACTTTCTGCATGTGTCTCACTGCCTGAATTTTCTGCCAGGAAGTGCAACTGCCTTCCACCCTTCTTCCTTTCTCCAATCATCTCTCATTCTCTCCTCAATCTTTTCTCTTCTTTCCCTTCATGCTTCATAGATCTGTTTGGTCCATTTGCTTATCTAACCTCTTCCATTTCCTTCAGGGTGCCATCCTCTCTCCTTTTGCCCTCCTTTCCTGCCTGTTCCTTTTTTTCTGATGCCCTCTTTGTCTTAGGTTCATAGGTTCATAGGTTGGTACTAGGCTATCTGCCCAAAGGCATTTATAAGCCTAGCCAGAATGTGTTGGCTTTCGCCGTCCCCTTAGATTAGTTCCCTGTGCCTCTGTCCAGCAGAGCCACTGAAGTGATCCCTGAGGTAAACATTCTGTTTCCCATCCACTCGTCAAGGTTTCTTTTGAAGAATGTTAGCGAGGAGCTCTGCCTAATGCAGACTGGAATCTTGTTCCAACGCATGGGAAGTCTCGGTGACAGGAATCTATCCCTCCAGCACATCCTATTTATTGTTGTGGTGAGGTTTAGATCCCTAGAGTGTGCGGCTCGAGGGGATAAGGTTTTCTTTAGGTGGAGCATGTCCATCAATTCTGGGTTGGACATGGCCTTGTATGTCAGGCAGAGATCACCTACGAGAAGGCGGTATGCAACCGAGTACAACTGGAGTTTCTTCAGTCGAGCTGCATAGGGCATCTGTTTGAGGCCAGTGATCCTCTTGGTGCAATACTTCTGTGGTCTTTCCAGCTTTTGTAGGTGTCTTGTAAGGTACATCTCAAATGGGGCATTGTACTCTATGATGGATCTGATGAGTGATGAGTAGAGGGGCACAATGACCTCGTTTGATTTGGATGCGAACCCTTTTGTGATTAGGTGGGCCACTTAGAAGGATTTTCTAACCACTTTGGCAATGTGATTATCAAAGGAGAGATTACTATCTACTTGGATCCCCAGATCCCTTATTATGTCTTCCGTATTTAGGGGACTACCACCTATGTGGTAGTTTGTGGGTACTTTGTTTTTTCCAAAGGGGATGACTTTGCACTTTTAGGCATTTAGCTTGAGGCCATGATTTTAACACCAGGTATCCGTCTCAGTGAAACACTTTTGGAGGATGTCTGTGTCAGCCAAAGAGTCAATTATAGCCCCTAGTTTGCAGTCGTCTGTGAACTTGGTCAGCCATAGTCCTCCTGTGCTTGCCTGTACCTTTGAGAAGTATATGATGAACAAGAGGGGTCCTAGGACTGAGCCCTGGGGAATGCCACTTGTAACTGGTTTAAAGTTGGACCTAGCTCCCGCAGAGTGAAGTACAAAGGGAAAGTCATAATTAGCAGGTAATTGGCAAGTGAGAACAAGAAGTTGGAGAGGGGAGAAATATTCTATAAAAGCAGAACAGCTGCAGGAGATATAGGATTATTTCTAACAGTTTACAATACTTTTAGCTAAGATATTGGATTTGCTACTGTTGTTATAATATTTTTAAAGTTTAAAATGTTAGCATCAGAAGAAAGTATAGTATTTTTGGATATTCAACTGTATAAGAAAGAGGAGAAGATAGAATCTACAATATATAAAAAGGAAGTAAATATTTGTAGATATATTAGTAGGAGTAGTATGCATGCCCCACATACGTTCAAAGGGATACTGAAGGCACAGTTGATAAGGGCTAGTAAGCTCAATACTGAGGAGACTAATTTTATATTTCAAGCGAATGAAATGATGCAAGAATTTAAAGGGAATGGTTATTCTGAACAAGTTGTAGATAGTATATTTAAGGATGTGGTAAAAGGTACAATAGATAAATATAAGCCTATTTTTGGTAAAGAGGTAGTACAACAACCACAGAGGTTAGATAGGAAAGAGAATGTGGTGAGATATGTCACCACATTTAATGTTAATACTAAACATGTGTGTAATATAGTAGAAACAAACTGGCTTATTTTAATGGCTATGCTGAAGATTAAAAATATAGTAGGAGAAAAGCCACAGTTCTCATATAGGAATTTGGAGACATTAAAACAAAAATTATGTTATAAGGATTTTAAGGAAGAAAGAGTAAGATCTCAACGTAAAATGGCAACAGTAAAATGTCATAATTGTAGCTGTTGTGGAGATATATATGATGAGACAGATAGTTTTATGCATCCTGTAACTAAAGAAATATTTACTTTTAAGTTTCCAATAAATTGTAACAGGACTCAAGTAGTATATTTAGCTATGTGCACATTATGTACAGCGTTTTATGTGGGGAAGACCACTAGGAAGCTAAGAGAACGTATAATAATACATAAATTGGAAATTAGAAGGAAAGTGGCAACAAATGCACTGAGTAAACATATTACTGAGAATGATAATACACATAAGTTTAAGTTTAGGGGCATAGGTATAATTAATATGGGTAGTAGGGGAGGTGATATGAATAACGCACTGGAATTGAAGGAATATGAATGGATCATTAGGCTTCAAGCAGATGTAAAACCTGGTTTGAACAATGCAGTTAGTTTAAAACCAATATTAATAAAAAGACAAAGAGAAAATATTTAATATAAAATATTTAAAATATTTAGTTTTTGTATGTCTTTCATATTGTAAATAAGATTATTGTATTATCATATAGGTTAGAATATGGAGATATTTTAACTAGGTAGGATTATATGTTTTTTTTAAAAAAGTATGTTTTAATATGCAAGTTTTTAAATGTATTATTATGCTGTGTATGAGGTTACTTTAAAACATAATTGTTAGTTCATGATGTTAGGCTGGCTGAGACATGTGATTTTAAAATGGTTCCCTATTTAAACAATGGTAAAATTCATATGATTTTATGTACTGATGAAGGGTGGTTAACCCAAAAGCTTTGCAATAAACTTTTGGCGTGATAGTTTGCTGTTGAGCTTGTCTATAATACCAGAATGGGGAATGATGTTGAAGGCCTTAGCGAAGTCTAGGTAGGCTGTGTGTGTGTACCACCTTTCCCTCATTTATAACGTTGGTAACTGTCTCAAAGAAGTCCACCAGGTTTAGGAGGCATGATCTGCCCTTAACAAAGCCAAACTGGGTAGAGTCCAGTGTTTGGAGGTTCCCAATGTCTCTGTTATTGAGTTCCATAAAGATGTGCTCCATAGCCTTGCAGACCAAGCTAGTCAGGCTTATAGGGCGATAGTCCCCGGGGCCTGTTGTAGGTCCACCTTTGTGGAGTGGAATAACCATTGCTGTGTGCCACTCTATGGGTATGTAGCCTGTGGAGAGGCTGAGTTTGAACAGTGTGTTTAGGTGAGGGGTTAGTTCGTCTTTGAGCTCATGTAGAACGCAGCCTGGGACACCATCCGGTCCCATTGATGCTGTGTTTTTGGCTTTGGAGAGGGCTGTTCTAACCTGAGTGTCTGTGATTTCAGGGACTCTACATTCTTCTGGTATGGTTATGGGCCCTTTTTGGGGTGAGAGGGGGGTGAAGTTTGCACTGAACCTGTCTGCCAGGATGTTGGCGATATCAGTCGGTTCAGTGTATTTTGTGCCATTCTGCACTAATTCTGAGCAGATCTGAGCATTGCCACTTAGATTCTTGACATAGCTAAAGAATGCCTTGTGGATATCTTTGGAGTCCTTGGCAATTTTTCATTCAAAGCTCGCTTTGGATGATTTTATGAGGGATCATAGTTTCTTGCTGATACTGATCAGGGATGTCTTCCCTTCTTGGTATTTTACTCTTTTCTGTACTAGTTTCCTCCTTCTATTGTATAGCTTGTTTATGGCAGGAGTCCACCAGACTGGTTTTCTTTTCTTGGAGGAGTGAGTCTTGGTTTTGCTTGGGATGGCATGATCCATGCATTCTTGTAGCTGCCCATAGAATGCATTAGTAAAGGATTTTACAATTTGGACAGTATTATCCTTCAGCATGGGGGCTTTGAAACTATCCACCTTGGTCTTAAGTAACGTGAAGTTTGCTTTTGAAAAGTTTTTCACGGTGGTTTTCTTGTCCGGGGGTGGGGGCGGAATATGTATATCCAAAGTGATTTGTTTATGGTCAGATCTAACCTGTGAGGGGTTGACCTCTGGTGTGGAACACCGGTCACCCATGTTGGTGATGACCAGGTCCAATATGTTGTCACCTCTGGTGGGAGTGTTGACCAGTTGAACCAGTGCATTTGAGTTTATAAATTCTAGGAAAAGTTGGGCAAGGGAGTTAGTACTTGAGTAGTTCCCCCAGTTAATGTTTGGATAATTGAAATCACCCAATATTAGGGTGTTTGGTAGGACCTTTATGTTTCCCAGTGTTTCCAGAAATGCGGAATGGGGGTACTGGGACATGGTGGGTGATCTGTAGCAAGCTACAATTTGAATTGCAGTTTTGCCCATTGTTAGTTGTACGTGGATGATCTCTGAAGCATTGTGCTGTATCACTAACCTGGAGGTGTGGGTATCCTTGATGAATATGGATACGCTCTTGCCTTTTGTATTTCGGTTTGGGTTCTGTGGCCGAAATGTGTGGTATGAGTTGTAGCCTGGTAGTGCCGGGGTGCTCTCTGGAGCCTTAAACCAGGTTTCTGTTACTGCACATATATCAATTTTCTCCATACTGAGGAGTGCCTCGAGTGCATGCATTTTGAGATTTAGACTTCTGACATTGAGTAGCATTACCCTCAGTTTTTTGTTACTTGTGCTATTTACGGCAGTGGGTTTGTCTTTTGAGCCTTGCCTAAAAAAGGCACTATGAGGGTGGCAAGAGCCTTGGCCAGTATTCGAAAGCCTAAGGGTGACAGGTGCAAGCTGTCTCTAGCAAAGCAGCGTGGCTTGTCGAGCATGTCATCCCAGGTGAACAGACACTGGATCCCCCTAGAATGACACCAGAAACTTAGCCAGTTGTTGAAATCGAGAATTTTTTCTTTATACCGTGGTATCATTCTTGGTGAGGGCAGGATGCTACTCAGGGTCATACCAGCCTGGGCTACGTGATCAGAGAGCTCTTCCATGTCTCTCTTCATGTAGTCCAGGGAGGTACGGCTCAGGTCATTCACACCAACATGGACAATGACAGAGTCATATTTGTACTTGTTCTGGAGTGATCTGAGTGCCTGTGTTATGGTGCGGATCCTGGCACCCAACAGGCAGATAAGAGTGACCTTCTTCTTATTCAGCCTAGTGAGTGGGACGTCAGTGTGCCTGACTATAGTCACCTATTACTAGTATGCTGGGTATGTTATTTTGCCTTAAGGGCTGTGATTGCATGGCACACTGGTTTTGTGAAGTATGTGTTTCATGGTTTGTGTTGGGGGTGGAGGTTGCTTGGATGTTTGCTTTGGAGGTCTCTGTTGGTTTTGCAGATTTTTATTTAGAGCCTCTGAGTACATTTTCATGTATTTATGTGTGTTTTTTGCTGGTGCTGGTTTAATGGGTCTATGTAAGACTGGTGGTATGATGCAAGTATTCCCCTTCTCCTCTTGACTGTCTGATCCAGTCTTGGGTTGAGAGAGCTTAGCCTCTAGTTTGGCTGTATAACTGCATCTCTCACATGTATTAGTGTTTGGTGGTAGGAGGAGGGGGTTGTCTGTATACATGAGGCAGTTGTAACATTGCCTCAAAATGCCCAGATTCACCAGATGGACTGGAGAGTACACCTGAAACTGCCCTTTGGACATGCCTGGATAGGTTCAGTGAACTGTTTTACTGGATGGCTGGCTGATAAGGCCGAATGGAGAGCCTCGTCCTTCTGGAGGGTCTAGTGCTAGGGTTTATAAGTGCTTGCTATACGTTTTGAGCAAGTGCCGGGCTGAGAAATGAATGGCTTGAGTGCTTAAGTTGAAAGTTTGTCTAGGTCCAAAGGAAAAATTAAAGAGGAGACTTTGTGGAGCCGGGAATAGTTTTACCCTAGCTAACCGCAAAACCGGGAAAATACGGTATTTATAGCAGGGAAAAGAAAGAGATAGAAATTAGCCCAAAATGGCCAATAAACTACTAATTTCTGGGCTGAAACCACTCCTCCAGGGACAGATAGGCTGCTCAAAGTTCCCCTCTCTCACAGGTGAACAGAGAAACTTCCTTCTATCCAAGTAAGGTATGGGCAAACACAGAATTCAGCACTAACCTGAAAACTGGACTATACTAGCTTAGAAAGGCAGGAAGCAAGTATATATATATATATATTTTTTTTTTTTTCAGAAAATAAAGCAGATACACTCGAAAAACAGTTTAAAAGCACAGAAAAGGATACTTATTATTATATATTGCAGATCAGAGTTGTAGTCAATGCCCCCAGTAATAAAGTAGGAAGAAACACAAATACAGTAAAAGCAGATGAATAAAGTGCAATTTATTTATATATATATATATATATATATATATATATATATATATATATATATATATATATATATAAAACAATAGAAAACAAACAAACTAACTTAAACAAGTTACCCAATTAACCAGAAAAAAACTCAAAACTGAGCCCTGTTCCAGCAGTCTTCAATCAGACAAGTTCTAACAGCACACCCTGCTTACTAGGGTGCAGGGGAACCTTCTTCAAAAAAAAGACGGCCTGGATCAGTGCCCAAGTTATACAAACAAAGCTAGATTCAGCAGGCCTGAATCTGGTCTATGCTACAGCAACAAGGCACACCAATTTCAGAAAGAAACAGTTCAAATAAGCAGTCACAATAATCCTGGGCCTCTCCTCCCACAAGAGTGCAGACCACAAACCTTCTTAATGTAGAATAACTGGCCTGAAGCCCAAGTGCTTAAGCCAGAACTAATACACTTTTAGAATAGCAGACACTGGGCCTTCAATCAGCAATTCTCAGCTTAGAAGGACGTAAGCTACCCGTCCTGCCACAACAGTGCAGACCACAAACCTTCTTAATGTAAAACAGCCTGTATAAAGCCCAAGTGCTTAAACCAAAAGACTTAGAATAACAGTTACAATTTAATCAGACTACGATCAGGCAGTAATAAATGCAGCAGAATAAATAAAATTGAGTACTTTTAAGAAAAGCAAAATAAAGTAGGAGGAAACACAAATACAGTAAAAGCAAATTAATAAAGTGCAACATTTTTTTTAAGTGCAAGAAGAGAGGAAGGAAGAACCTAAGTGGGCTGGCCTTCTCAAATCTTTTCTCTGTATTAAGTAGAGTGAACACTAGACTCAGAATATGATCTAACTGGACTCGGTTAAGTGAGCAAATGAGATGGACCCAGGAGGAGTGTTCTAATACAGACTTACAGGAGGAGCGGGCAATTCCAGAGCCACCAACACTAATACCAACACAGGAACAGAGAGGGTGGGGAACTAACTGCAGAGAGATACACAGCACACTGTTCAGAAACACACAATTAGGAAACAGAAAAAATGAAAATACAGTACTTTTAAAACTGCAAGTTTGTACTTAACAGAAGACTAAAATTCACTACTGCAAGTTTCACTTAGCTTCAGCTTGTAATGCAGATGTTTGTAGCCAAGCAAGTCTCTCAGGAGTTGAGGAGTTGAGTTCAGGAGTTTTCCATGTCTCCCTGAGTACCAGGTAGTTTCTCCACTGGGCCTCTTGTGTTATTGTATTCTGTATTTCTGTATTAAGTCTTCCACTGTTTTAATTCTTTCCCCATCATGCTTTTCTATCCATACCAAATCTTCCTCTTGAACTATTCCACTTCCCCTCTAGAGTTCTCCCTGTTTTTGCCACCAATGTTCAGTTCTTCGCAGTTTGTTGTTTTTGAGGTTCCCTTCATCTCATTTCATGAATCCCAGTTATTTAAGTGCTGCTTCCTTCATGTACTATAGTAAGGTAGCAACACCCTAGCCTCATCCCTGAAGAATGTGATCCCCAACAGTAGGCACAGTGAACACCAGTAACAATCACATTGTAATATGCCCCCAACTCTGTCAGTGGAGGATGCAATTCTGGATATCCCACATTCACCCAAAGTACAAAGCTATTGACATTATCTCCCATGTCCAGACCCCACATTGTAGTGTTGTAGTCAACTGTCATTGCATACATCCTCCCAGCTGTGCAAGTTATGATGACTATGCCCGGAGGCCCCATAACTTCTATGAATATGCTAATGTCTGTTGCACAGTGTGACCGAACCATGCACTGCCATGTATAACCTGAGGCTGTGCTATACACAGCATGCATCATATTATTTTGTAATGCCTGTTTCATGATCTATAGTTGTGGACAGGACGCTGCTGCTCTGCTTGTGTTGCAGTAAAATGTGCCTGTTGCTGTCTCAGCCCTGGCTCTTCTATTGCATTTTATTCCACTGTATCACCTCTCAGCCTGCAATTACTGCTGCATCACATATGGAATTCCCTGGAATGGTGCTATCTGGATCCACGGCATGTTTTCATAAGACTATGTTCTGCAGCATGGCACAGACTACAAATATTTTGCTGCATGTCTAGGACTATACTATACTGCACAACTGGAGATGGCTAAGCAGTGGGATCTACCCTTCAAAAGTTTGAATCCAGGTTCTACAATGTGTTTGGAACCGGCATGGGCCATGTTGCAAGTCATTTCCTCCATGATCTGTGGGTTTCAAATGGGGATCATCATCCATAGATCAAGGGCATATATTACACTACTTGCAGCATACAAGATATCACATTATGTGTGATCCACTCCCAGCATGCACAATGGTTTTATGTATGGCACATTCTGTCTGCAATGTGTATGAACTTACCAACTAAATCAACCCATGAGAAGTCAGCTCACAGAAACCAATAAGTCAGACGTGGAAAATATGTAAATCATGTGATCTGAGTGGATGGCACATGGGATATATATATATATATATATATATATATATATATATATATATATATATATATATATATATATATATATTTACTATTGAAATTCTGAAACTGCATTCGTCGACCAGTCACAATGGTCGACCTGAAATGCTGAATTCTGAACTTTGAAACAGCAGCCATGGTGAAAATGAATACATTGATATCCATAGTTCGATGTATTTGACATAGCAGGAAGTGACATCAAGTCACTCATGCTATGCACCTTAACATACTTTTACACTCTACAGTCAATGGTACGTTGATTTTACTATTTTGCAGGGGGGGCTACTCACCCCCTGCAAATTAAATATACCAACTCCGAGATCGCACTATGTTGAGGAAATGGGTTAATTCCCTGTTCCTCACTAAACCGCGATCTCTATTCACAATGTTGAACTCATATCCTCGAAGTACACTACCCATTCTCTGTAGTATAGTCAATGCATTTGGTTCATCATTCTGTGCCTTTCGACCACATGCGAGTCGAGCACCGGCATTTTCAGACATTAATAGTAAACCTATATATATATATATATATATATATATATATATATATATATATATGTCATTGGCATTACAATCCATCAAGCAATTCAAGGAGTTGTAGCCCTTCCTGTTTATTTATATCTGTGCAGCTAAACAAGTTGGTGCCTTAACAGCAACATGAGTGCAATCTATGGTACCCAAGACATCAGGGGAGTGTACAATCTTTCAGAATTCATGTGTTGCATTGGTTCTGTCCTCTGGTGCTTTTGTGAGACAGACATGTTCTTCCACATGTTGTAGCATGTTGAGTTATTGGTTAAGCATTCCCAAGGCAGAAGCTTTCAATGTATCTTGTGTCCTCTGCAAGCTGTTGGAAGGTCAGTGCTGTTAGGAAGGTCAATGCTACACATACCTTTGTCTCCAAAGGAATGGGAATGCCACACATACCTTCTCAATTCTTCCTGTAAGAGATGCAGTTCATGTTGATCCTATAGTATATCTATTTCCACTCTGAAGTGATCAATTATCCCTTGGCCTGAACTGAACTTTAAGCCACAGACATGCACGCTTACAACATCAATGACTAACTCTTGCCAAAGTTTAAAAAGTATTTATTTACCCTCTTAACAGAAACCGGATGGTATAAAACCAAACTAGGCAGGGCGCTACCCCCACACACACCCCCTGACTATATATACTAACTCCAGGATTGCAACTACAGTAGGGAAAAGGGCATATACCTTTTTCTTTCCTTACAGTACTGTACACACTGTCACTACTGCCAGGAGTGCACAAAATGTCTGCCACATTACTTTAGATACTTTCCATAAAAAATGTAAAGAAACATACCCACATTTAGAAACACTAAAACACTACTTTCTACGCTACTATCAGTATTTTGACAGTCGGCACTTTAAGTTACAGTAATGTTCTTTTATCGCAAGCAAGTCACAGGTGAAAGGAAACACACCATGTTTATGGCTTAAAATTCAGTGTTTTGAAATTCAACATTGTAATCTTTCAATATAATGAGACTCAGTCAAATGAGTTTTCAGTATTTTGAAAATTAGATAGTGTGATCTCAGTCAAATGAAATTCAGTATTTTGAGTTTTCAGTCATGTGAAGTAGACCCATATTGAGACATGATTTCAGCTGTGCTTGATAATTCTTCTGAGGAAGTCAGGTATAAATGTATGCATAGAAATATTTTAGCTTATTAAGTTGTTTGCTGATCATGATAGATGAGACTGATGCACATATGTATCTGAAAATAGAAAGTTAATGTAATGATTATTAGTACTAGTACAAGTAGTGTTAATTTAAATTTGGGGCAAGTTTTGAAAAAAATGCAGACTTGCATTTGGCTTGCAATTAGGTTGTAACATTTTGCCAGGAATAAATAATTTGAATATATTTTTGTTAGAACTGCTGCAGATGTCAATATGTTGCTTCTTGTTTGTGAAAGTAAATTCTTTTGATATGGGGCTATAGATGAGTTTTGATTTGACATAATTATGGGTCAATGCGATATTTTCTATAATTGCTCTCATCAGCCATAATGGCTTTTTTCTCTCCTAATGTATATGGTAGTGTCAGAGATTTTATTTATCGTCTTCTGAGAGGGTCCAGGGGATTAAGTATGTATAAGAAAGTATTGCTAAAGATAAAACTATTTGATCAAGGATTAAGTATTATAGAAGAGACCATTTTATTTATTTCAAGATTGATGTGAACATGAAAAATGGTGTCCCCTCTTGATTTTGCTGATTTGCTAAATTGCAAGGATGGTTCATAGGTGTGTTCTGGGCTAATGGCTCTGGAGCCTTTACAAGCCTAGCCCATAGGATTTCCCATTGCATCTTGCCACCCGACCTTAGTTCCCAGTTCCTCTGTTGAGTAGAGCCACTGGAGTGATCCCCAGGATGAATTTTCTATTTCCCATCCACTCATCAAGATTTCTCTTGAAGAGGGCCAGTGAGGTGCTCTGTTTGACATGTATGGGAAGTCTATTCCATAGCATGAGCAGTCTCTGGGTTATATACCTGTCCCTCCACCATGTTCTGTTGATTGTGGTAATGAGGTTGAGGTCTCTGGTGCATATGGTGCGGAGGGATTGGGATTTCTTTAGATGTAGCATTTCTAAAAGAGCTGGGTCAGACATGGCTTTGTAAGTCAAGCAGAGAGCACCTCTAAGTAGGCGATATGAGACAGAGAATAGTTGGAGTTTTTTGAGTCTGTCCATATAGGACAAGTGTTTAAGGCCTAGGATCCTCTTTGTGAGGTACTTTTGCATCCTCTCCAGTTGTTGCAGGTGTCTAGCGAGGTACATGCCAAATGGGGCATTGTACTCGATGACTGGCCTAATGAGGGAAGAGTAGAGGGAGACAATGACATCTTTGTTCCTAGATGCAAAACCCTTAGTAATGAGATTTGCCACATAGAAGGACTTTCTGACCACAGTGGCAATGTGGTGGTCAAAAGAGAGGTTGCTATCGACCTGTGTTTTCAGATCTCTTATAACGCCTTCTGTGTTCAGTGGACTACTATCGATGTAGTAATTCATGGGAACTGGGTTTTTCCCAAAGGGGATGATGAAACATTTTTTGGCATTGAACTTAAGGCCATGGGTCTGCCACCAGTCGTTGGTCTCAGTGAGGTCTTTCTGTAGGATGTCAGCATCACCTGGGGAGTTAATAATAGCTTCCAACTTGCAATCATCTGTGAACTTTGTCATCCAGAGTCCCTTTGTGTTGGCCTGGACTTCAGAGAAGTAGATACCAAACAGGAGAGGACTCAGGACCGAACCCTGCAGGACTCCACTCATGCCTGGTTGGCAGTCTGACTTGCAGTCAGCTAATTTCACACTGTGGGTTCTATCTGTGAGCCAGTTTGCAGCCCACTTATTGATATAGGGGTTGATGCCTAGCTTAGTGAGTTTTTCTATGATTCCTGAGTGGGGAATGGTATCAAAGGCCTTGGCCAGATCAAGGTAGGCTGTATGAACCACCTTGCCTTCATCCACATCTCTGGTGACTGACTCAAAGAAGTCGACCAGGTTGAGCAGGCATGATCTACCCTTCACAAAACCAAACTGTGTAGGTTCCAAAATTTGGAGATTCCCTATATAGGTTCATAGGTTCATAGATAGGTACTAGGCTATTGGCCCAAGGGCCTACGTAAACCTAGCCAGCAAGGTTCCATAGCTTATGCCACCCAAGAAAGTTATTTTCCTGTGCCACTGTCCAGCAGAGACACAGAAGTGATCCCCGGGGTGTATTTCCTATTTCCCATCCACTCATCAAGATTTTTCTTGAAGAGTGCTAATAAAGGTCTTTGCTTGACATAGATGAATAGCTTGTTCCAGAGTATAGGAAGTCTCTGGGGCAGGAATCTACCCCTCCAGTATGTCCTGTTTATTGTGGTGACAATGTTTAGGTCCCTAGAGTGTGTAGCTCGGAGGGATTGGGATTTCTTTAGGTGTAGCATGTCCAACAGCTCTGGGTCTGACATAGCTTTATATGTTAGGCAGAGATTACCTCAGAGTAGGCGATATGCTACAGAGTAAAGCTGGAATCTTTTGAGGCAGTCAGTGTAGGGCATTTGTTTGAGGCCAGTAATCCTCTTTGTGAGGTACTTCTGTGGCCTTTCCAGCTGTTGCAGATGTCTTGTGAGGTACATTCCTTGTTTATTATGTCCATGATGATACGTTCCATAGCTTTTCATATCAGACCCATCTAATAGGGCAATAGTTCCTAGGGTCTGTAGTCGCTCCTCTTTTGTGGAGAGGGATGACTTAGCAATCTGCCATTTGGTAGGGTCAAAGCCTGAGGTGAGGCTGTGATTGAACAGGGCACATAGGTGAGGTGCCCGTTCACTCTGTAGTTCATGTAGAACACTTCCAGGGATATTGTCAGGTCCCATAGAAGCCGTATTCTTGGCCTTGGACAGTGCTGTTTTAACCTGTGCAACAGTAATACTGGGTGCCTGGCAATCTTCTGGTATTGTGATTAGAATCACTCCCCTTCATACAGGAAAGGCCATTCAAGTTGTCTCCAAGGAGTTAGATGTAGATTTTCTGAATCACAGGATAGTTAAACACTGTTTATATGAATGTTTTGTTTTTTTCTGATTCCTGAAGTGTATAGGAAAATTTTGACAGAAAAGAAGAAAGGCAAATGAAAATGTGAGTGATTATATTGCAGAAAAAAGCGCTTTATTTTTATAGGTATGTAAGTCGATACCAAGTCCCTATTTTTGAAATGCTGGAAGACCTTCTGATAAGGAAACAGTCACTACTTTGCTGATAATATGAAAATCTACCTAGCATATTAGGAGTGTAATACTGCTGGGGGAAATATGGAAAAACGGGTGATGTCTTTCCAGCCAACAGGACTCAAATGCACACTCAACCAACAAGGTAGCTCATTCCACAGGATAAAAATCATCATATCAATTAACATCAACCTTCATTATGAAAATAGTGATAGATACATAGCAAAAATTAAAAATCATATCCTATACAAGTGCATAACAAGGGGTACTCAGGTCTACAAGTGGACATAAGGGAATGCATGGTTTGCAGTCTAAATCTTTACAGCGTGACACACAGAAAAAGGGGATAGATATTCAATAACATAACAAGATCTTAAGAGCAAATAATTCCTGTGTAAGTAGATGGGGCATGTATGGTCAACATGTCCATGGTGACAATGTAGGGAAAAAACATTTAAGAATCTAACCTTATTCTAGCTCTTGTGATTCTTGCCTTCTTCTGCTCTCTCTCTTTCTCTTTCTCAGACCTGCTAATCATTATTTTCAGAATACTGAATGTCCTTGTACTCAACTGTATTTTAAACCTTGCACAGCCTGCGAGCTATTATTCACAGAAACAATTTTTGATTCTCTTAAATCTTTTTTTTTTCTTTGTATTTGAATTTAGTCATTTTTTAACTATTGTAATCTTTTTTTGTAATTTACTAATGCTTGGAGCTTATCTCCCTGGGCCTCTACTGAAAATGGACATGTATCCAGCTAGACTAGCCCAGCCAACAAATGTAAAATAAATAAAATAAATAAATAAACAAAAGTAGCAAGACAGTAGTGGCATGCTGTCCTGAAACTGCAGATTCTCCAGATTATTATAATAACTAGCACCCTCTTCTTGGTAGAGAGTTCACTTTTCTTTTAGACAGTTCAGAAACCATTGCTAAGAAGGGTCCTATATCAAATAGCTATTGTTAGTTACTGCTAAGCCTTTGTTGGAGAGAAACATAGGAGCCTCAACAGTCCACTTCAGTTAGGGCCACTGAGCAGCATCTTTTCATGTGGCATTTACCACAGTTCATTTGGACTGGAAGGGGGAATATGGAGATAAGCATGAGGCACTGTGATATGCCCAGGAGTGGAGTGCAATCAATGAAGATAAAATATTTTAACTGCAGCACTTGAAAACCTTCTGTGTAATAGAATCTTTGTTGCATCTGTTCCTACTATTGAGTGTAAGTAGTGCAAAACAATGCAAGATAAACAGAAAAAGGAAGAGAGCAGGACTACTTCTACCAGACCCATGTGGGTACTGAACACCTGTTCTTCCTCATGTGTTATAATCACTTAAAATAGATTAGCCATTGCAAAACATTCCTAATGCTTCATTATTTAGTGGCCCTCTCTTTGTGGTATTCTGTGAAATATATGTGGTCTGAAGCATTGCGTCTTTCTACTGGATCAATTAGGGATTAATAAGTGCCTTGTGACAGAGAGAAACTGCACCACCAGTAGGATCCTATCTATAATTAGGGGCCAGTGATATGGATGAAATTTTCCATAAAGACCATGAGTATAGGTGCTAACCTATCACCAATCCAGACAACTTAGAAGACCAACCAGGCAATGAAAAGGACTGAGTAAATCAATAACAGCCTATAAAAAATGCCAATGACTGATTCACCTGTCTTTTAAAATCTACTATAATTTCCCAACTCCAGACACTTCACTGTCCCCTGCCAATACTTCCACTGAATACCATGACTTCATCCAGGAAAGCAAAGATTTAACTAATTCAGAATTTTGATAGGACAACACAAGATATCAGTTGGAAATCCTTACTACCATGTCATCAGAAGATCACTTTTAAATCACTTGCATTTGATTAGTAATGGCCTGGAAGCTAGAATAACCTACTGGGAAGGGGTTGTGAGTAAGTGTCTGATGATTACTCATACTTCCTGAGGTGAAGGAGTCAAACTTTTTCACTTTAGGAGCACTACCTGAAACAAATACCTAGTACTACACACTATTGCAGAGGCACTTGTGGAAATGAGCATCATGCGTTTACAGAGACATCCACCAGCAAGCAGCTCTTCTTACCAAAATATTGCACCTTTGCTGCTGACTGACAGGTGAAAGACTGTTAGTGGTCATTATTTTCAGCTTCTCCCCCTACTACATGGTACCTTCCAATGTCAGAAGGCAACAAATGGACTTAATGAGGATTAAAGGTGAATGATCATAAGGGGACATGGGGTGCTGAAATAAAAGATTAAATAAAAGTTGCAGGAATAATTCTTCCTCTGGGGAGGAACAGTTAGCAGAAGAGAGCCTCATTTCCACTACTGCAATGGCCCTCAGTAACTAAATGGGGATGTTGTTGGAGACAAAGGGAAGTGATCCATGGGTTTATATAAGTGCTTGTGTGATGTGGAGCAACTTGATGTTGTACTCAACAGTAAGGTGATGCAGTAAGTATACTTTCAGTAAAAACTCCAAGAGATTTGGAGTAAAACTGTGCCAAAACTAATGTTTCTGAAATTTTGCCATAGAAACTTCATCATTAATGTGGAAAGCTGACCATTTTCAGGGCTGCTGTTAGCAATGCTTGATTCCCTTGAACTTTTTATAGCTAGAGTGGCTTTTGTGTTGAGCCCACATATCCCCCATGTCTGCATAGCCTTTCATTGGGCTCTCTGGTTTCTTCCCTCAACAGAAGGCACACAGATAGGTGAACTGGTGATTCTCCATTGCCCATAGCTGTGCATGTGTGTGTGTTTGTGCATATATGTGCGGAAGCTCACACATGTGTGTATGTGTGTGTGCTTTTTGTGTACACAAGAGCACTCATGTGTATATGTGTGTATGTGTGTGTGTGTGTGTGTGTGTGTGTGTGTGTGTGTGTGTGTGTGTGTGTGTGTGTGTGTGTGTGTGTGTGTGTGTGGTCATGTATTTATCCTGCAATGGACTGACATTCCATCCAGGTATGATTCTCTGCTTTACATCCATTAGTTGCCAGGACAGCCTCTATCTCTTCTCAGTGCCTAAACAGGATAAAGTGAATAGCAGTAAATGAATGAATGAATGAATGGATGAGAACAGAGAGTGCTGGCTAATCAACTTCTGATTTAGTAGGAAGACTAAGAAAGGACTAAATGCAGCTGTCTGGGAAAGAATACAAATGATTTGATGTGCTAATCTTGTTAGGATGCTGCCATAGATTAATGACATGTCATTTTACATGCCTTATTAGTTTGTGCTACACAAATAACTAATTTCCACGTAACATACAGGTGTCACTGCCAGAATCATGTGTGTAAATTCTCAGCTGTGCCTCTCAATCTGCTAATAAACATTGACAGACATAGCACTTGTCAGTGTACAAAGTATCAGAAAACATGAAGACAGAAACATAGGATGGAACTCTTTCATGAATCCATAAGATCTGGAACATTAATTCATTCCATCAACACATCCAGAAAAAAAAAGCAATTTGAGTTTACTTGCCTGAAAGTGTAATTAGTACTTTTGCTTTTGTAAATATTTATTTAAGTTTTTTAGTTGCCTTATGATGGCAGAATCACTTTTATTCCTTCTCTCCCTCTCTCTCGCTTTCTCTCTCACGCACTCTCTCTTGCTCTCTCATGCTCTTTTTTGCTTATAATAAAACATAGCTAAAATATCCTTAAAATGTAAACTAGCTTGGTTTCTGCTGTTTATAAATTATAGCAACTATCAACAGTCCTACAATACCTCTGGCGTGCAGATGAAATGAATTCAGTGCCTTATAAGTGAAGACTATTAGTACAGTCAGCAGTCGAGGCGATTGCACAAAATTGCTTCAGAATGTTAATCTGCTTCTCCTCCAGCTAGACTCTGTAAGGATTTTGGCCCCTCAAGTGCTTTCAGATGAAATTTATATTAAACAGTCTGCAACTCATCTGTGTCTGTACACTTGAGACAGGCATTATGTAAAAAGCAGTTAGTATGAAGCATTTGCTAAAAACCTGGCCAGGCATCTCACAGTTGATTGCAAATGCAATTGCCTGGGGCATGAAGCCCCCATAAGTTTAGAATGTCTCCAGTTGGTTAAACTTTCTGGCACTGCCACCTGGATTTGTCAGGGCCTCTTAACTGCTGCTGGGAATGTGCCCTTACTGGGCCCAAATGCTCTAGCCTATCACCCCTCTGACAGATTAAGACACAGCAGGGTCTGTTAGGTGACTGACACATTCCTTCTCTGTCTGACTCTAAAAGGACTTCATTTACAGCTCAGGAGCTGGGCCATTTGACTGACAGACTGCAAAGGGAAAAAAGTCATTCAGTTCCATTAAGCTCCATAACTGCTGTGGAACAAAACACCTTTAAAAAGGAAAATGGATAAAGAATAAGAAAAAAGGCAGTGAAGAGTGGGGGCGTGAGCTGTGAGCTAAAAAAAGAAGATTCTTTTCAGGTTCAAAGACACTCTTTTTCATTGCGTTCTGTCTATCAATTAGGGCAGTATTCCCAGAGGGTACACAGTTTGGTTCTCATTGGTGTCATTCAAGTGTCAATCACTTTGACACAAACACCAAAGGGCCTCATGTTGCGCTGCGGAAACTGTCTGTCAGGCAATCAGCAGCTGCTATGACATCACCTTCTGTGTTTTTTCTGGGAACATTTCAGCAAAAAACCTGCCAAAAATCCCAGAACTTAGTCCAAGTCAGTGTTCATACTTTCCTTTAACCCTGACCTTAGCTTTTCTATAAAAATGTATAATTTTTAGCTGTCTGCAATGAAAAGATAAATCATTGCACCAAAAAGAATACTTCAAGCTGCCCAATACAAACATTTAATTTAGTTATGAAAAATGTTTCCAAATGGAGACAGCATATAGATACCAGACACTGTAAACAGCTTCACATGTATATACTGTACTGTATGTGCATTTTCCTCATGACTTCTACAATGTATTATGACTTGCAGACATTTTATAGCTAAATATAGTATATTTAATGTATACATAGTTATTATATTGCATAGGGATGTCATTAAATAATCTTAATGCTATCATGTTATTTTTTTATATGATATTTGTAACAACAGTGTAACTACATTGCCTTATTAAAAGAGAGAATTACATTTCTGTAGGGAACATCAGTTTATGTTAAGCCAAACAAGGCTGTCTTATACTGCATAGATGCCTAGAAGGTCTGTAGGTTACGCTTTTTTTTCTGAATAGGTTGAAAGGCTGCTGTGAGTTGGAAATGTAAAGATTGATTGTTATAACATTGCTACAGCAATTGCCAGTCTTTGCTTACCTAGGTTTGTACTCCAGTATAATGCTCATTGAAGTACGATAAAAATATAAAAGTTAGTTGTTAATCATTAGCAGCCTTCATACGAAATTAATAAGACATTTGTATGTGTATCATAAAATCCTCTGGGTGATACATAAAGAGGTTAAAAGATTAAGTGATACATGAACTAATGTACATGAGGATGAACAGTCTTACATGTATGTTAACTAACCTCCACAGGATTGCATAGACTTAAGACCCTTTTTCTTAAGAATGTGTTTGTTATTTCTATGTGATGAGTTATGAAATCCTGGGAAGTCAGCTGTGGAAACAAGTTACCACCTGCAGCAGGATAATACATTCGGTTTCCTGTATTTATGCACTGAAGTAGAGTACATCTTTGACTGGCTGAAATGTGTAAAGGGCTTCTACTCATTGAGTACCATTTTACTTAACTGTAAAAAAAAAAATCCCTTTTTAAAAGAAATTAACTTTTCTTGGGAATGCCTATCTTGTTTTCAGGCTGGAACATCATATACAGGACAACCAAATGAAAAATTGTCTCTGCTGGTATTTGCTTGCATTCACAAGAGTGCTTAAGATTGATACTAGACTATACTTCCTATGATGCTCTTATGACCTTTTGCTCATGTTTACAAGATAAACCCCAGCTGTCCAATAGCAACTGCATGTAGTATACCTGTCTGCATCCATTTACTGCAGTTCCAGGTCCTGTACCTTTATGTGTGTGTGTGTGTGTGTGTGTGTGTGTGTGTGTGTGTGTGTGTGTGTGTGTGTGTGTGTGTGTGTATATCTATATATATATATATATATATATATATATATATATATATATATATATATATATATATAATTTTGTTAACGTGGAAGACACAAACGTCAGTGTCAGTCAGTTTTTAAAAAGCAAAGTAGTTCAGTTCCCTCACTTAGAACAACTCTCAGGGGCAAGAAATCTTGATATTTTTAAACTCTAATACCGTTATGTAATAATTACTGAGTCTCAACCAATCATTTATCGGTGAGATGCATTCATAACATCTTTGGCAATATCTGCATTTTATTATTCTTATTATAAGCAAATATTTCCATATTTACCCTTCTCTAAATTATGAGATTCTATTTCTCCACCTCAGCTATTTTTCCAACTTCCCTCCTTCCTCAGTGACTTCAAACTTATTCAAAAACAGTAGAAAACCATAAGAAAGTCTATTAAAGGCAGCGTGCCCAAAGAAACTGAACTATTTTTGTGAGAAATCCCATAAACCTTTCTTTCTCATTTCCCAAACAATTGTAAGGTCCTTCTTTCCTTCATTTTGTCTGTAAATTTTCTAACTACTGTGAGATAAGAGGGTCTATATCAGAACATCGAAGTATTAAAACTTCGAATGTTCTGATATCGGACACTATTCAGCAAATGCTAAGAATAGCGAAGCTGCAGAACAGCAAATTCTTTCCTCGGGAAAGAATTCGGTTGGCTGTTTCTGTGGCTTCGCTATTCTTAGCGCTGTGGTGGAAAGTTACAGGCTGGGTTCATGTAAGTGTGCAATTGTTTGTATGTGAGGGTTAGGGGCAGGTTAAGTGAGTTAGGGTTAGGGTGCGGGATAGGCGTGTGTGCGATAGTGACAGACTTTAGGGTTAGGGGCGGTTTAAGTGAGTTAGGGTTAGGGCATGAGTTAGGTGAGTGTGCGATAGTGATGGACCTTAGGGTTAGGGTTTGGGTTAAGGTAAGTGGGTAGATAGTAGTGTATGTTTAGTTTAGTGTAGCGTTAGATGTAGGAATTTAAGTGTATGTGTGTGGTTGCTGTTTGTTTGATGTGCTTGTGTTGTGTGTATGTGTTTCAGAGCAGCGAATTATTTCTTTGGAAAAAATTTGCTGTTCTGAATGTTTGATATCTTCATGTTTAGATGTTTTGGGGCCGATGAAATAGCGTTCGCTATTTTCATCTTTTGATAACGTGATATAAACGCAGATAAGAGTAAGGTTCCCTCTTTCTAGTATTTTTTGTTATAGAATGGCTGTTCACTGTTGCTCATCATATTAATGGTAACGTATCTTGCAGAGGGTGTTTGGTGCTTAGCTGACAAATATTTCTTCAAAAATTCTGAGACTTTATTAAAGCAAGCTGTTTTAGCAACTAAGTTACCTAAATGAATTCTAACATCAGTTAACATTACACTTACTAATGTAGATTTTCAAGTAATTGTCAATTAAATGTATTCCTGTAGTTACTTGATATCAAAACTAAATAAGCAGAAGTACTGTGAGTAATTGAGTCTTGATATAAACGCTCGCATCATAGTTATTACCTGCCAGTTCACTGCTCTTTTTAATCCATCTTTTCAGCATGGTTTCTGTGTTCATAAAACCCCTCTTTCATGACCACAGTTCACAAGGGTCTTTGCAGTCACTTATATCATTTCTTCTATTTTTGCCAGTGGAGTAGACAAGCTAATGATAAGTTTTATGCAGTGCATGAACGTAGGTGTTGTGCCTAATATTTCTTGCTGCTGCTGGGTATAGTACCTACCTACATACTATTCCTTCTTGCTTTTAGGTATAGTATGTATTTATGTCTTCTTGCTGCTTGGACAGGAACTAAATTAGATCAGTATAAACTGCCCTTCTGACTCAGAGTATATGATGTCCATCTGTGACATGGATGACCCAAATTTTGCTAGTGGCTGGACTATTGCACGGCTGGGTAAGACAAATGGGACAGAGTAAGTAAAAGTCCACACTCAGAAGATATGCAGGTTCAGGTATTTTGTGTCAGATGTTAAGTGCTGCTTGTGAAGTCACCTGGTTATTTTCCTTCACGACTGATTTTCCTGTACTAATGATACAGCATTGTGGTCAGTAAGGTGATTAAGTCTTAAAGGGGCTCAGTGAAGACCCTGGGAAGATGAATCAGCACCAGATTATGTATACTATGTATACTGTGCCTTGGTAGTGAATGGAAAGGGGATCCTTATAGTCAGGGTGCAGAAATGTATGCCCCACTCCAAGCGGTTAGTGGCAGAAGAAGCTAATAAAAAAGTGAAAAATACCTACGAAGTCTTATTTGTTACTAAATATAATCTGGGTGTCATTAGCTGTAGTCACATATTGATTTATTCATTTACTCATTTAAATGTCTATCAGCTAGACATTTTACAATTCAGGCAACATAACAGCATACATAAAATTATAGAATTTAAACTAATAAAAAATGAAAAAATATATTTAAATAACTAAAATAAATTACAGAATTTAAAATGAAGGGATCTTAACAGATTTTGTTAAACCAATGGCCCTAAAGTGACCTCTTAGAGGTGGCCTCAGGTTTGACCAAGAGAATCAGAAGAGGTTGTCCTAAAGAGACTGTGCAGAGTTAGGTCATGAACCCTTGTTTACCTAGCTGCTGCATCTGAAGACAGAGAAAAAAAGTCCTGAAAATATTTTCTTCATCTGCACTTAAGTTGCCTAGCTGTTCCAACTGTTTTGAGCTGCTTATGCACTGCCTGTTGCTTTTTTATACTGTTGAAGCATTTTCAGCTGTTTTGCATTGCCTTTACTTTTTTAATTTATTTTCTGTAGTGTCCATTTCAGCCTTTTTCCTTCCTAAAGGGACTGCAGAGAGGTGAGACACAACTCTCACTGTTTAATTAGCTGCTGCTTCTGAAGAGAGAAAAAAAACAGGAACGTTCTCTTCTTTGTCTACACTTAAATTGCCTAGCCATTGCAGCTATTTTGAACTGATTCTGCATTTTCTGTTACTATTTTATACTATTTTAGACTTTTAAATCACTGCCTTGAATACATCTGGTAAGGGGTGAGGGCATTGTTAGAATCAGTTGTAATTTGATATAAGTGAGAGATAGACTCATTGTTACAGGTCTTCTGTAGTTCTGAAGATCTGGATGTCAGATTTCACCTAAGTTTCATTGGTTCTTTTGTTTTTTTTTGTATTTTCTGCACATGGTCCAGCACAGCATTTGTCTTCGTAGAGGCTGCAGAGACTTGAGCATGTGCCCCTCATTGTTTAACTAGCTGCTGCATCTGAAAAGAACAAATCCAGGAAAGTACTTCTCTTTCTGTGCATTTAAGTTACCTAGCTATTCTAGTTATTGTGGGCTGCTTCTGCATTGCATGCTATATTTTATACTGCTTTAAACATTTCTAGCTGGTTTTGCATTGCCTCTACTTTTTATATCAGTTTAGTCATTTTCATCTAATACTGCTTGTCGCCTCACAGTAAGACGCTGTCCAGTTCGATTTTCAGCTAGAGCATCTTCTGCATGGAGACATGCGTGAATGGGCGTACCTTCGTTGAAGGTTGTGCATCAGGCCTGGCAAGCCGGTACATAAAAAAATCAACTGCCAATCATTAGCGGACCGGAGTTCCGCTGTGGCGACCCCTAACCAGGAAAAGCCGAAAGACACAAACAAACTGCTTTGTCTGATAATGTTAGATGCACTTCAGGCATTTTGAATTGTTCTTTTTTGTTTAATGCTGCTCCATTTAATTCTCTGCCTTTAGTAAATCTGCTTGACCCAGGGGTGAAAGCCAAGATTTGGTCTAAGTGAGAGTTAGATGACTTGTTACAGGTCATGTGTATTTTTGAGGGCTTGGGCTTCTGGTTTCATCTAGTTTTCACTGGTTCTTTTATTTTCTTCTGGTGTATTTAGTGCTCAGAGCTGCACTGACTGCATTGCACTGGGTATTCCATAGCCAGTAGTACAAGCAAATAAGATTAATTTTCCTTATACTACAACAATGGTACCTTCTTATTACCTCACTGACTTACTTATCTATTTCCCTTTTGACTAAACTGCTTGCACTGAGGTGTGAAAGCTTCCTCTTAGCTGAACTGATTTTTGAAGTCTCAGTGCGAGTTGCACTGAGCAGCATATCTTTATGATGATGATAAAATCAGTCCAGCCAACTTACATAGCTGTAATATTTCTCCAACCCCTCTTTAGATCCTCACTTTCTTTAAATTGTGCAGAATTGATCATTATGGGGACTCAACAAACAAATCCTGCCCCTGCTGCCTGTCTTATAGCAGCACATGGTATCCTTAGTGTATGAACTGCCTCATGTTCACTGATAATGAACTACATCTAAAGACAGATGACTATCTGTGAGAGATGTCAGTACTTAACTCAACTGCAGGCACCCCTCTCTCAACCAGCTACATACAGTAAATTCAATAGTGGCCTACCCCCACCTACACCTATGCAACATTCAGAGATTACAAACTCTAAGCTGACTTATGCTGATGCTGTTAAAAAAATCCTTACCAAAGCCTGCTAGTCCTCGGGAGACTGGCCATCAGCCTAAACCCTCAGATTATGTCTCACTATACAGTAGAGCTTGTTCGTTTCTGTTTGCTGCATAATTATTTTAGTTTTAATGATGTTGTTTATCATCAGCTGCAAGGTACAGACATGGGGGCACCATTTGTCCCCATGTATGCAAATCTATTCATGGCCAAATTTGAGATGGATTACATATATAAAAATGAGTTTGTAGAACAACATGTTTTATTTTATTTTAGATATATTGATGATTTGATTTTTATTTGTAATGGAAGGTTAGATAAAGTTCAAGAATTTTTATTTCAGTTGAATAATAATATTTACAATGTTAAATTTGATGGTTTACAGTGTGGTACAGAAATTAATTTTCTGGATGTACATTTAATTGGCATGAATGATGGTTCGATTAAAACTACGGTTCATCGTAAATTTGATGATGGCAACCAGTATTTATATGGCACTAGTTGCCATCCTGAACATACGATTAAAGCTCTACCTTTTGGGGAAATGATTAGACTATCAAGGCTTTGTAACAATAAACCTGATATACAAAAACAAATACGTCAGACTTTGTCTATGTTTGTACATAGAGGCTATAGTGAAGATTTGATCAAGGAATCTGTAAATAAAATAATTGACACCAACCTCTCCAAATATAATAATGGGAATGAGTATGTTATGAATAGAAACAAACCCAGTACTGGTGAAAAAATGTTTTTTGTTACTACGTATAACATTTTAAGTGAACAAATTTGGGAAATAGTTAAACATTATTGGACGTTTTTATTGAGAGATGAATTGTTGAATAAAATTATTGACAACACACCCTATATTGCCTATAAAAGAGGGCAAAATTTGGGGGATAAGTTAGTGAAAGCTTACTTTTTATTGCCCGCAGTGAATGTCTCTGTTCCTTTAAGATACAAGGGCACTGCACCTTGTAATAATTGTAATATATGTTGTCATATAGTGTCTAGTTTTTATAGAATTAATGAGAAAGTATTTATACTAAACACTATTTTTTGTTGTGACACGGAAGGTGTAGTGTATTGTTTGAGATGTCCCTGTAACCTATTCTATATTGGAGAAACCAAGAGAAAATTTAGAATTAGGTTGCAGGAACATATCAGAGACATTAAAAGACAGAAACTGGAAAGCCCTATAGCTCTGCATTTTATGCAAGAACATCATAGTGACAGTAGCTTGTTACAAGCAACAATTTTAGAAAACGTTTTTGTAAGAAAGGGGGATGAGAGATTAATTAAAAATGTATTATTATATAAGGAAACTGTGTTTATTTTAAAATTTGATACTTTTACACCAAGGGGATTGAACAGAGAAATAAATTGGAAATGTTTGCTTTAAATTGCATTAATAAATTGATGTAATTGTTTTATTGACTGTTTCATTGATTAATTTGATGTTAAGGGGTATATTTATAGGGGAATGTTCTTATGTAAAAATGTACTCTTTGAAGGCTGGATTGACCGAGGAGCTAAGTGCAATAAAACTTTGGATCTGGTTCCTGTCTTAGTTTTTCCATAGTTTGGTCTGCTGTGTTGGTTTTCATAAACCATCAGATTTGCCTTTTGCACAAAACGCAGCATCAGCAGCTTACAGTCAACTTCAAGTTTCTCCGACACTAGAAATTATAAACAACAACAGGGGTCACATAACTAGCACACAGAAGCCCTCTTTGGCAGCAACACGAAGCTAGTTCCTCTGGCAATGTTGTAGTCACAGGCGATTCCATAGTTAGACATATAGATGCTCCAATTACCAGACACGAGAAAGACAGAGTAATGGCTAGTTGCCTGTCAGATGTCAGTATATGTAACATCCCTAAAGCTCTCAAGTCCCCTCACCCCATGTACATATATGACATGATCATTGCACATGTGGAAGTGAATGGCGTGAGATGCACCTTGATGGATCATAGGAAGAGGGAAATGGTGGAGATCTCAGAATATGCTCTTAGAAAGGACTGAAGCTAGTATTGAGTATTATCCCACTGTCACCATGAATGATACCCCAGTACAGGAGGTGATTGATTTTAATTGCAGCTTAGCTACTAGGGAAATGCAATATATATCTATATATCTTATGAACCTGGGATAAGATCTTTGACGGTCCCAGCTACTTTGCTAGGGATTGTCTCCATCTCTTTCCTCATGGATTCCATATATAGGTTAAGACTTTTTAGTGCCCCTAAATTACCTGTATTGTCAACCACAAACAAAATCATATAAAAGTAGCACAGCTCAATGCTAGAAGCCTGTACAAAAAGTTACATTCCTTATAAGCATTCCTAACCCTTGAAAATATCAATATATGCATGGTCACTGAAACATGGCTTCAGAAGAATGAAAGCACCCACACAATGCAGGGTTTTAATACTCACCACTCCTTCAAACCCAACACAGAATTGGACATTGTAGCTGGTAGTGGTATATCTGGGTTCATAAGAAACCATTTCATCTCAAGACTAGTAATGCAGAGCAATGACCTAGAACTCCTCCACATTCTTCTTATGGTAAACAAAACCAGGTACCACGTTAGTAGCCAGCTACCATACCGCTCTATGACATTAGCAGACCATGAGGCATATCTTAACAAACTGACATCCTTCACTACAGAACCAAACACTATCCTCTTGGACAATTTCAACTCCCTCCATTAACTGGGGAACCTATACCACCACAAGCAAGTATGTGCAGGGATTTCCGAATTTCATTAATTCAAACTCTTTGGGCTAAATAGCCCAAATCTCAATGAGTGCCTCAAAAATATTAAACCTGATTCTCACAGCTTGGGGGGTTCAGGTTTGGCATAATGGTTAAGGTGTTTACCTCACATAGACACATAGACATGGTGCAGGTTTGATTCTGACAATTGTGCAGTAACATTTACTTTAGGTATGAGACCTGAGTCACCTCAGAATTCCTCCATCTTTAGAGACTACTCCAAGGCAAATCTAGTCCAGCTAACTGTTGACATGAGGAAAGTCACTTCAATATAATGCCATATTTAAGAACAAACCCATTTGGTGGAATCCCAATTTCAGCAAACTATACAATAACAGGAAGAAACTCCTAGACTGTAAAAATAAACTAAGCACCCCATGAACTAGAGAGGGCTCAAAATAATTAACAAAGAATTTAAAAACAAAATCATGTCTTCCAAGAGCAAGTATAAATTGTGAGCCAACACTCATGATAAAGATAATCATAAAGCCTTCTGCAGCTGTGTTAGGAACCTAGGCAATAATAACTATCAATGCTATAAGCTAATACAAAATAGCATTACATACTCAACCCATGAGGGCATTATCAGCATATTAGTGGGCAAATTCAGCTCTCACTTTAAACCTTACCTCCTCCAAATTACACACAGCATATTAGCATGCCTCATCCACTACTCCAGATCACATCTAAGTACTATCCCTAAGGCTAAAAGCACTAGATCCATGGGCCCTGACAATGTACCAGGTTGTCTTCCTGTCAGCACCAAACACTATTTACCTGATTCTTTATTATGTATATTCAATTTCAGCCACTCAACCAAATTCTTGTTAGAAATATGGAGAACTGTCACAGTCACCTTACTCACAAAGAGGGACCCACGACTGACCCAGGTAACTCTAGACCTATCAGCCTCAACAGCCTTATCTGTAAGGCAATGGAATGCATCACTGTGGACCTCATAAACAAGGACATAAGTAATCTTCATACTCTGGACACTAACCAGTTTTTGTTTGGGAAAGGTAAATTCTATTATTTAAACCTAGTGGACATATTTGAACAAGCCACAAAGGCATTAAACTCAGGTAAATCAGTTTACATGGCATATCTGGACTTGGCCAAAGCCTTTGATACCACTCCATACTCTGATATCTTGATAATGTAATGCAATTAAATATAAACCACTATAATAACTACTGGATAGCAAGCTGCTGCACCTATATAGCCCCAGTCTGTCAAAGTTGTAGACAAACTCTCAACTAAAAGAGTAGTTACCAGTTATGTCCCTCAAGGATTGGTCCAGGGGGCACTTTCTCTTTGGTGTCTATCTCTCTGATGTTAAGGCAGACTGTAAAGGCCTATGTCTGATGAAATTTGTCAATGATTGCAAACTTGGAGTTGTCATAAATACCCCAGATGACCTGCATATTCTCCAGGAGGGTCTAACTCATATTAAAAAATGATGCTTGGACCATGGCCTCAAACTAAATGCCAAAAGTGCAGGATTGTATCCTTTGGCCAACCTGGGTACTCCTGTTCCTATCACATAGGTGAAACCCTCCTAAAATCAACTTAGTCATTAGAAACTTGGGTACCTTCATTGTCAATGAACTATCCTTTGACCACTATGTGACCACTGTTGCTAGGAAATCCTTTCATATAGCCAGACTAATCACCTAGAACATATCATCCAGATTCATGGAAGTCATTGTCCTCCTGATCTCCCTGATCAGAACAATAATTGCTTAAAATGCCCCCTTTGTTATGTATTGGTTAGGCATATCACCAAGCTCAAGAGACCTCAGCAATTCTTTACCAAGGAAATCAAGGACATATCCTTTATGAGTTACCCTGACCAACATAAAGCAGTCTTATTCTCTTTCTTTTCCTACTGACTAGTGAGAGGTGATTTCTGCCTTGCCTACAGACCCTTAAAAGATCCATCCTCTGTAACCTTCTATACATCTACAAAACATGTGCCTCCTTAAACACCTGCTCAGCAGACCTAAAATACCAAAGAAACATAAACAGGACGAGTTAGTGGGATAGATATCTTTCACAGAATAGACTCCTCTTAGAGGTAAAGCATAGGAGCCCCCTAACTCCTTTTTAAACATAACCAAGATGGCTGCATGGGCAATCAGAAGTGCACCTCCAATCTGTCTCCTCTAGCCCTTATGGAAATGGGCTAAAACTAAGTTGGGGACTTGTATTAACTCATAGATTGGTAAATTGGTGGGATGGGGTCTTGTATTAATTCCTGTCTGAGTAAATTGGTTTGATCATTAGCTAGGATGCAAATTGTCCACTGGAGCAACAGCCTAGCATAAGCTTATGAACCTATGAACATATAAGGTAGCTAATTCCAAAGGACGGAAAAAGACTGGCAAAATAAAGCATTCCACCTAACTTAGGAAGTACCCTTGGAACAGCTAAAAAAAACCCTTACCTTATGACTTCAGGAGCCTTACTGAGAAGAAGGGCATCAGTAACTCCTTAAGTTATGCAGAACATGGATTGTCTTGAGGCTTGGAAGGTAAGAATAAAAATCTATAAAACAGACAGTGTCTAACAACTTGTGTAAGACCCATAGCCAAGGCAATTATATGGCACATGCAAGATGGTCAAAAAACATTTTTTCAGTTATACTAAGTCACCATTTGAAAGCCTGAAGTAAATAGAATTCTAACAGTTGAAACAAAATGGCACTAGGGCATAAATCGCTGTCCCTAAGTTTGATGATGATATTAATTTTCTGAAACAGGCAATATTCTTAATGTAGAAATAGAATGGCATGACAATGATTGACAAATGGATCTTAATATTCTCCAGTAATCATCCCCTGATCTCAGACATATGAAACAAATTCCAGCACTTTCCCCCATATAGAATAAGAGAGGAGAGAAAGATGCGATGGACGAATGGTCTCATGGACTAAGATCATCCCATGTCTCGTGGGCATGAGCTTGAGTCATCCTTGTACTCCCTAACAAATAATGGAATCCAAACAGTCTTCAATAGTGTTACAATATGACACACAGCTTTGGTCTGTAGCATAAAATGATAGAGCCCTGACTATGATGCAGAGGTTTCAAGTTTGATAAATGGTTCAGGTGGTGGAAAATCTGAGCTGAAGAGTGTGGAAGTGAATGGCTTATATGCTGTCTTGTCTATCCTGGGGGAGATAAATGGTGGCCCAGCTAGCCAGTGTGACTTTAATAGACTTTATTTGTCCTCTGAGTTGTTTGTTTAGTTTGATGAGGGTGCTTTTATCTTGCTGGGGGCTGCATCTCCTAATGTTTGCCATGATTTTCTTCCTCCTGTTGTACATCCGAATGATTTTGTGATTCCACCAATGTGGCTTGTTTTTTCAGTTACTTCTGTAAACTGGAGACCCATAAGGTAGGATAGTCTCATATTAAAGGACCAGCCTGTGATTTTGAGTGGGTTAAAACAACTATATGGTAGCATTAGTCACTAATTAGAAAATAAAATAACTAGAGGAAAAAGTGAAAAAGTTCAATGGGGACTCAACGGTAGTTTGTAAGGAACATGACCTTCAAACTGTTTCTAGACATATGATGGAATTACAGTAATGAACTATAGTTCAAGCATAGCTTTAGACAGGTTTGCTATTTGTTTCAAGTTATTTTCTGTTTCTGAAGTCTGCTACAACAGGAAAGCCTAGACAGTACATCTGCAAGTGAAGGGACACCGAATGAAACAACAAGCAGAATAAAATGCCATTATTTGCTCTAGACAAAGAAAGTTCAGTTGTGTAAATTGCACTTACCATAACAGCTAATGTTCAATTAAATCACTGCTGTAGTAGCCTTAGCCATATGGATTATATCCTGCCAAGCATATAGTGGCCAGCCAGTCTTCTGAAAGCTTTCAGTCCCCCAGGGTGCTGTGTATCAAACTCCCATGTGGAGAAACAGCATCCAGGGCATCAAAGTACTTTAGAACTCTCTTGGCTACAAAACGAAGAAAGCTACTGTCATAGAACAAACATAAAAACAGCACACATAACAACTATACTAGAAAAAAATATGTATACAACTCAGGGAGATTGAGGGAGGGTTCAGCTACTACAGCAGTGGCATAATGAACTACTGTTATGGTAAGTGCAACTTACCCAACTGAACTATGGTTTTCATAAATCACTGCTGCAATAGCTTTAGTTATATGGGTGGATTAACATAGATTCATGTCATTTTGCCAAACATTTAAAATGTCGAGTGACACAACACTAACATCCAAAACAACAAAATTGAAAACAAAAATCAAGAAAAAAAAAATCTAAAACAGCTTTTTGTGTATCCTCCACATCCCCTGCTAATTATGTATACTAACTCTGTAAGACTGCACCACAGTGGGGATAGACCAATTCTCCAATCCCCCCTCCCATGCAGCTATGTCCCACATTTGATTTCCCATTCCATTTTAACATTTTGAATGCTGATGTTGTGTCAGTTGACATTCAAAATATTCTACTAAATAATATGGATCCAATTACATTGCTTATCCTATCTGTGAGGAGGAAGGATCAGGATGCTGTAAACCTTGGAGAATGGTCCTAGCAAATTCTGTCCTGGACCTGAAAAATCAATCTGGTTAGTTGTGCCTTGCAAAAATATGTATGCAGGACACATAATTTGCCTCTAGAATACCTCTAGAGTCTATCCCTTTCCAATGTGTCAATGAAGGAGCCAAGGCTCTAGTGGAATGTGCCTTTACCCTGCCTGGAATTAATTTACAGTGTAGGGAATAACAGAAAGAAATAGCAAGGAACAACCATCTGGAGATTGTCTGTTTTGACAGGGGTTTGCATGTTCTTGTCCTATCATGGAAAATACACAGTTGTACAGATTTCATAAAGGACTTAGTTCTGTCAGTGTAATACCTGAGATGCCAGTGTATGTCCATGGTATGAAGAATTTTTTCTCCTCGATTTTAAGGTTCAGGAAGAAATAGAAGGAGAGTGATGACTTGATTCCAAATATATACACAATCTCCTGCTGGTATAAATAAGGGATTTGTTCCTAAAGTAACCGTATCTCTATGGAAAATAAAATAGGGCTCACCCACCATCAAAACTTGCAACTCAGATACTGTCTTACAGATGTTAGGGCAATTAGGAAAATAGTTTTCCAAATCATGAACCAAAATCACAATAAAAAGATATCAATAACTGAAATAGAGGATGTTACCTCTACAAAGAGCCAGTCACCAGTGGAGTCCCCCAGGGTTCTGTGCTGGGACCTGTCCAAATTGGCATCTACTTGTCTGAAGTAAAGGTCAGTACCAAAGGACTCTGGCTGATCAAGCTTGCAGTTGACTGCAAGCTAGGAGTGGTCATTGAATTCTCAAATGACTTAGCCACCCTGCAGGAAGGTTTTCCCCAAATAAATAACTGGTGTCAAAATCATGAACTAAAACTAAATGCCAAAAGAAATGTATTATCCCATCCTTTGGGATGGCATTAACCCCAGGTAACTGCCACATTAATAATACAGCCCTATGAGTTGACTCAGTGGTTCAGGACTTGAGAACTTATGTAGACAATGACCTAACCTTTAACAAACATGTGTCCATTATCATATAAAAAGACCTTCTATATTGCACACCTTATAAACAATGGGATTGTGTCTAGATCTAGGGATGTTATTATCCCCCCTTTACTCATCTCTTATTAGGCCACTCATTGAGTAGAATGCCCTTGTTTGGCATGTAACTGTCCAGGCACATGTAACAGTTGGAACACCCACAGAAATACCTTACTGAAAGAATACAAGGCCTATACAATATGTCCAGCGTGGACAGACTCAAAGCCCTGACACTATACTGATTATCCTAAAGACTACTAAGATGTGATGTATGTCTGGCACACAAGGCATCTTCTAACCCAATACTCTCATACTTACTGCACATCAGCAAGTGAAATGGCATTGTAAATACCCGGGCTAGGGATATAAACCTCTTCTGTGACATCAACAGAACAGTTTATTGGGATAGGTATATCTCATAGAGAATACCACTAATCTAGAACAGACTCCCCATTCACGTAAAACAAAACTCATCCCTGTCCATATTTAAGTCCAACTTGAATCTATGGATGGGAAACAGAAAATTTACTTCAGGACTACCCCTGTACTACTGATGAACAGAAGCATCTCCTAAATGCTTTATCCTATACATGGACCCCTCAATTTATCTATTATATGATCTCAGTATTGTCATTAGTAATAATATATAATTAACAACCGTGGGATGGGTAAGGCCAATCTAACACCAAATAGGATAGTTTAATTCAAGCACAAAAAGGCAAATTGGCTAGGCTTAAAATGGCCCACAATGGCAGCTAGCCTAGTACTCACCTATGAACCTATAAAAACATACTGATGAGCTGGTTTAAAAGGCAAGAGATTTAATGTTTCCAATAGAAACATAAGATTCCAAGGTGCCATCTGTATTTTAGCTGGTTTTAAATGCAAAACCCTTTTCAAGAACATCTTGAACAAAAGTCTGAAAAGAAAAAGAAGGATTGATGGGTAGATATGCTTACATGGATGGCAAATACACAAATTGCTAAGGAGTAAGACAGGCCAGTGGACACCAACGCTTACAAATTCAGTAACATCGGTGGTACATAATTCGTGATTGGGACCTGATTATTAGAGCGTCATTAACTAGAAAATTTCTTCCAGATACTAACATAAGAATTTCCAGCATTTATTGCTTCTATAGTACCTGCTTCACATCTTCAAAAACAAGGTGACTAAAAAATATCAAAATTGAATCATCCAGGCAGTTAGATGCAGTTGTTTCAGACTGGCATGTATCAAATTCTCCTGCTCTTTTGTGAAGAGATGCAATCCATGAGAAAGCTTGTGGTAATTGCCTTTGGCCTGTTCCATAAGAGGAGAGAACCACTGTTGCGTAGCAAGAAAGAAGTTACCACAGTGGTTTTTGTAGAGCTCTTCTGAATCTTCAGAATGACCCCAGACATCAGTGGTAAGGGTGAAAATGCAAAAGGAACATTCCAATGCATGGGAATGAAGAAGCATCTGTTTTCCAGACCTGCTAGTAAAGGTGTATCGAACAGCATATTGTGTGTTTGCTGGTTTTCAAAGGAGGGGAATGAATCCACTTGAGGTGTTCCCCACAACTGGATCAACTCCTGAAAGACCGCTTGTTTAATTTTCATTCATCTGTCCTGGATCTGATCAGTTTGTCTATCACAAAATTTTGCTCTGACACAGTGTAGGAAGCATGGAGGTTAAACAATGCTTTAAAATGACCATCTAAGTTACCACAGCCAGCCTACACTGAGGGTAAGATCTGGTTCCCCCTGTTAGTTTATATTCCACATTACTATGATGTTGTCATAATGGCCTACAGGGGTCTGGGGACCACAGGTGAAGAGATTCTATAGCTGTATCACAGATAACATCTCTTTTACATTTATATGTTTTTGGTATATCTCATTTGTTCCAAAGACCCTGCAATTTTACCTTCATTGATACAGGTCTCCGTGCAAGATCTGATGAATCTCCTGTTATGGATTGAGCAGGGGATGTGAAAGCAAAATGAAGACCTGGATTCAGAGAAATCTGATCTGTCCACCAAAGAGGGTCTGTCTTCTCCATGCCAAGTACTGGAATCTGGAAGTCCAATGGATAGGAATGTTGGGTCCAAACAGTCTTTAAAAAGGAACACTGAGTTTTTGTCATATGCAAATTTGAAAGAAGAGTCATGAGAATCATAGAACCCATGAAGTCTAAAATCCTGAAGTACTCCCTAGCTGAAGTCTGGGACTGATGGGAAAAGCATGAAAGGAATTCCTAATGTAATTCCATTTTTTCTGGAGTTAGGAATGCCTTTTGCATGGAAGATTCCAGAAGGCATCCAAGAAACGCAATCCTGTGAGGGGGAATAACAGAGGAATTCAGAATAATTATCTGAAACCCAGGTCTAAAAGGAGATTTCTTACTTATGTAAGGGACTCCTCACACTTGGAATAAGACTCTGCAAAGATAAGCAAGTTGTATAAATAAGGAGAGATGAGTGTGCCTTGCAGTCTGCAATGAGCAATCACTGGAACTATACAATTTGTAAAAACCTTTGGAGAAAGAATAACCTAAAGGGTAATGCAAAGAACTGACAAGGTAACACAGACACAGAAAATCTTACAAGTCCAGTTTTACCCATAAACACCACTGTGGAATGACAGGTAAAAATCCTAGCAAACTCAGCATTTTGAACTTTGATATGTTCACATATAGGTTAATTTGGATGATAAGTGAGATTCCTCCAAATGCTTTTGATTTTCAACTGCCATTTGTAACCCTCCTGAAGTAGTTTCAGAACCCACTTGTCTGTGACAATCTGATGGCAAAATGTAAAGTGGGGAATTAGGTTCTGGGATAAATTAAAGGAGTAACAGGGAAGTAGGGGGAAGGAAGGCATGCTGTAATAGTCATTGTGAAGTAGGAGACTGTCCCTTTTTTCTGGAACATCCCTCCTGTTTTCCAGAAGACTTGTGGAGGTGGCTAATTTTGCTTTCTGAACAGAGAAACAGAGAAAAAATGTGGTGACCCTCTGAATTAATTTCAATCTTTCCTCAAATTGCTTGGGTACCTGAGTAGCAGAAGAAAGTGCAGTTGTGTGAATAAACTTACCATAACAGTAGATGTTCAAATGATCATTGCAGCAGTAGCCCTAACTATATGGGTTATATCCTGCCAACGACATAACAGCCAGACAGCTACCAAAGCATCAGGGTACCTTCAACAAGCTCAAACTGTTATGCAGCTCAAGCTGAGCTGCCTAAAAACACAGTTGGAGCACCAAGCCCTTCAGAACCTTTATGGCAACTGACAGAGGGAGGCTGAGCCCTGAGAAGACATAGAGTAAATATATATACATATATACACATACTGGCATAACAAAAACACAGGGGAATGGAGGGAAGTAGAAGCTACTACAGCAATGATCACTCGCACATCTACTCTTATAGGAAATTTACTTAACACAATTAAACTATGTTCATCATACTGATCACTGCTGCAGTACCCTTACCTGTATGGGTAGATTACCCTAACTTACAACATCTGGGAGATGGAAGGGTCCAAGAACCCCTGGTGAATGGTCCTAGCAAAGCCTTATCTAGACCCAGAGAAGAAATCAAGCTTGTGGAGCTTCGTAAAAGTATATATACAGGACCAAGGCGCTGCTTCTAGAATACCTGTAGAATCCATCCCTTTCGTAAAAAGTCATAAATAAAGTCAAGGCCCCAGTAGACTGAGCATTGGCCCTACCTGGAATAGTTTGTTATGATGAGAATAGCAAAAGGTAGTAGAGTGAGACAACCATTTGGAAATAGTCTGTTTTGACACATTTTGTCCCTCCTTCTTACCTTCATAACAAATGAATAACTGATCTGAAGATCTGAAAGTTCTGTTAAAATAGTATCTGAGTTGTCTGTGGATATCCATGGTATGGAGAATCCTTCCTCCCCTCATTTTTAAGTTCAGGAAAGAAAACAGGGTGATGGATAGTTTGGCTTAAAGAAAACTTGAATACCACTTTAGCCACAAAAGAAGGATTAGTTCTCAAAGAAGCCCTGTATGTGTGGAAAATGAAATAGGTTTGAGGAGTGGCCTTAGGTCAACTGGTGCCCTAGGCAAAAGGGCTCCACGGTGCCCCCCCCGCCACCACACCACCTGGTGCCCCCATCCTGGTCTACCTACACCAAATAAATACTGGAAAAGTGTTCCTTCTACAGCGGCGCCCTAGGAAGCCACCTAGTTGGCTTATGCCTAAGGCCAGCTATGGGTTTGACTCACCATAAGAGTTTGCAGCTCAGCTACTCCTCTTTCAGAGGTCAGTGCAATCAGTAAAACAGTTTTCCATGTTAAGAACCTCAAGTCTGCCTGATGGGTGGGTTCAAATGGAGCAAGTCTTACCATCTCCAACACAAAACTAAGTTCCCTAGAGGAGTCACCAATTTTCTTGTGGGTATCATATGCAAAACCCCTTTCAAAAACAGTTTTGCATGAGAATACATTGAAAGAGGGTGATCCATGGGCAGGCATGTTGAAATGGCTGCTAAATAAACCTTGATAGAGGAGTAATAATGGACACAGGATAGCAACTCATGCAAATGTTGTAAAACCAGAGAAAGACTAGCCCTGAATGGATGCTGGTTATGGTGTTGGCACCAACTAGAAAACATTTTTCATTTGATAATATAAGATTTTCTAGTATCAAGCTTTCTTGCCTCCATTAGTACCTGCTACACATCCTCAGTAAACAGGTGTCTAAAGGGAATTAATAACATATCTTCTAGGCAATTGGTTGAAGTTGATTGGGGTCAGGGTGTATCAAACACCCCTGTTCTTGTGTAATCAGATCCATTCTGTGAGGATGCTTGTGGTAATTGCCTCTAGCCATTTCCAAAACAAAGGAGAACCACTGCTGCCTTGCAAGAAAGAAGTCACCACAATGATCCTGAGGGACTCCTCCTGAATATTCAGAAGTACTTTGGATGTCAGTAGAAATGGGGACAAAGCACAGGAATATTCCTGTCCATGGAAAGGAAAAGATATCTGTCTTCCAGACATTTTTGCATGGTATGCTGGAGTAGTATTTTGCTAGCTGTTTTTTCAGAGAGGAGGCAAAGAGGTCTACTTGAGGAATTCCCCACAGATGGGTCAAATCTTGCAAGACCTCTGATCTAGTTTACATTCATGAGGATCTGCCTTTGTCCAGCTCAATTTGTCAGACACACAGTTTTGCCCTGACTGAGGATATAGGATGCCTATAGAGTGATATTGTGTTGTAAAGTTATATCCCAAGCAAACATGGATAGTCTGCAAAGGGTGTATGACCTGATTCCTTCTTGCTTGTTGCTATACCATGTGACTGTGGTATTGTCTGTAACAACTTGGAGAGGTCCAGGGGATCAAAGGTGAGTCAGAGAGTTGAGTGACCTGATTAGAGCAAGAAGTATCTCTTTTATATTTATGTGCTTGCATCTGGCCTTGGTGTCTCAAACACCTTGCACTTCTATTCCTCCTGAAACTGCTGTCCAAGCAAAGTTCAAGTTGTCTGTGGTGACTGACTGTGTTGCAGCATGCGAGCTAGAAGAGGAGACCTGGATTCAGGGATATTTGTTGTCTCCACCAAGAGATTTCACATATCCCATAAGTAGGAATTTACAAGATAATGAGTGCTGGTCCTAGGACCAAAGGGACTTCCGTTATGAAGGAATACTTTTCTATGCTGGCAGTGTGTTTTTGTTGGCACTTCAGATACCGCTGCATCTTTCCCATTTGGAGTATGGCCAGGAGTATCATGAGAAATGTAGATGCCATGAGACCTAAAATCCTAAGACATTCCTTCGCAGTGACTGAATTCTGAATAGAAACCCCAAGAAATAGATCTAGATATAGCTCTATTTTGTCTTGTGGAAGAAAAGTTCTTTGAGCTCTTGTGCCCAGTAGACACCCCAGGAACACAATCCTGTGTGATGGAGTTCAAAAAAGACTTTTGAATGTTCTCTTGAAATACCAGTTGGTGTAAGAGATTTCTCAACCAATACAGAGATTCCTAAGACTTTGAAAAAGACTCTGCAAAGATAAGCAATTTGTCTAAATATCAAAAAATCTGGCTATTTTGTATCCTGAAATGAGCTATAACTGGAGCTAGACACTTTGTGACCACTCTTGGTGCAGTGGATATTTCAAAGAGTAAGGCAAAGAACTGAATGTGATCCAGATACAGAAAGTCTTAAAAAACACCTGATATCTGGATGAACAGGGATGTGGTATTAAGGTCCTTTTAAATCTAGAATTATTAGGAAACTTAAATGAGGAAAAAGAGCTAAATGATTGTGAAGTGGCAGCATTTTGACCCTGGGCACTATCACAAATTGGTTTCAGAAAGAATGATCAAGAACATTTTCTTTCTTTGGGACCAAAACCATCCTTGAATAAAATCCCTTCCCAAACTGGGAACAATATGTTGAAGGACAGGGAAATAGAGGATTTTGGTCTGGTGAATGAGGAATTTCCCCCTGAAAAGGTTGAATTTCTTGCCACTGCCATCTGTAACCCTGATGAATTATCTTCAGAACTCATTTGTCTGAAACTGTTTCCAAAGAGAGAAGAGGAGATTCAGACTTTCTGGAATAAAAAGGGACTGCATGGGTGGAAATAATTTCTGAAATAGTTATTCTGACTTGTTGTACTGTCCTTTGTTTTTTGGGAATTCCTGTATTCTTTTTAGAACCCCCTTACCATTGCTTCATAAATGTTTGTTTACCAACATTTTGCTGAGACTTGCCAGAACTAGATGAGAGGTTGCAGAAAGTTTGGAAAAAGGTCTGAAAATCTTAAGAGATTTTCTGTATCAGCTTACCCCTGTCCTTACACTTTTTGATAATCTCTGCAGCAGAAGATCCACCAACAAAATCTCTATCCAAGAAAGTATTTAAAATCTCATTTTCACATCATCTAGGATGTTCTGAGAATGCAGCCAGGCAAACTTCTCCAAAACAGTACTAGTGATCTGAGCCCTGGAAGAAGTATTGACAGTCATACATACACTTTAAACAATGAGTTCTGACCTTTAAGGTGGAAGAAACTAAACCATTTCAAGCAGATTTTTCTTCATATGAAGAAACTGCAGATAAAACATCCATCATACTTTCACAGTTTGTCAACGTAAACTTTAACATATGAGCCTGACAATTCAAAATAATTAAAATCAAAGTTGTGAAATTATACAATTTTCCTCATGCTTATCAATTATTTTCCCATCCTTTTCAGAAAGTGTAGGACTGGAATTAATTAGGATTAACCAAAGCTATAGCTGCTTGGTCAGGTTTGGGATGAATGTATAAAAACTTAAACGACTGAGGAATTTTATTGAATCTATTTCCTTTTTAGGGGCATCAGGCTTACTATCAAGAAAATTGCAGGAAGTGACAAACACGTGCTCCAGTGTTGACAGTACTGGAGGAATGAGTGAAGGTTCTGGAAGTTCCATTTTTAACAGCTCATAGTATTTTCTAATGGACTGAGAAAGCTCAGTGTTCTTCCACTGAAAAGACTGGCACATTCTGGAAATAGTCTCAGAGAAAGAGAAACCCCATAGGGAGAATCAGTCATGGGCTCTTCTCTAAATTTGAATCAGAAATCTGAGCAGAAAACCCTGCATCTGTTCCTTCATCTTCCTGTCCAGATTCAGAATCTGGAATCTCTTCAGGAAAAGAGGTGTCCATTTTTTCTTTGACCAGAAACCATCAAAGGCCTAAAATAGATCCTAGGCCAGATGTAGTAAATGACTCATTTCCAAAGAAATTTGAGTAGGAGCAGAAACATGTTTAGTTTTCTGTTTCTTTTGACAGGAAAAATGAGGCCAACAGACTTGCTAATGGCAGTATTGGCTTTCCCCGAGATGGGCACAACATTCTGACTAAACAGGAAAGACCTACCTGTTCCCTCTTCCAGGACTGAGAACATTGACTCACCCTTGCCCACTGAGTGGGACCCCAATAGCTGAAAAGGACATGGATAACTCTTAGTCCATAGTGGCTGTAGGCTGACCAGCTACAAAAGCTTCAGGGCACCTTTGACCCACCCAAACTTTTATGCAGCTTGAGTTGAGCTGCCTAAAAACACAGTTTGAGCACCAAGCCCTTCAGAGCCTTTATGCCAACTGAGAGACGGAGGCTGAGTCGTGAGGAGACATAGCTAGCAGTGAAAATATATACATATATACACACCCTGGTGTGATGCCTGTGCCCTGGCCCAGCAATCAAGGAACCTCAATCCTCATCACTAATACCAGTGAGGGGCGTCTCATATAGGAGGAAAGGATAACAAATACACACAGTAAAGTGCAATTTCCCTTAAGAGCACACAGAGATCACAGTCAGTCTGGGGCTTGCTCTCCAGGTCCCCAGTAAGACTCCCCACTGGCACAGCTATAGAGTCCAGATCTCAGCCTAGTGGGCAAGTTAAAACCTCCAGCACCCTCTCTGTCCAACCAGTGCTTTGAGTCCCTGCCCAAGTAGCTCACACACACACACACACACACACACACACACACACACACACACACACACACACACACACACACACACACTTTGAGAAGAGTTTATACAACCACACAGACACTCCTGGAGAAGGCTGACACAGGTTCTCCAGCTGTGCCCCTTTTTCCCAGACTATACAGTAGTACCAGCTGCCAGCACCCACTAATATTTATCAGCTACTCAAAGGCCTTTAAAAGGGTGTCCAATTATTACTATGTAATATTATTATCCAATTGGTAGTATAGCCCAGGGCTAAACCTATTGAAGTGGTTTTGTACAATTTTACCAAAGGCATGCAAGTACTCTAAAGAGCTTAAATTATCTCTTTATTATTATATATATTAAATTACATCTCTGGAAATTCCAGGTCAATAGAAGTTCTGCATAATGTGCCTCTTTGTACATTTTATGCCCATATGACCTGCAAAGGGAATATCATGGGCTATGGCTAGAAGTGCCAGATGATAGGCTCTAAGCACTACCAACTGCTGTACTCTCTCACCTTCTAGTCCTCCCTCATGGGTCCACTCTCTGTACAGTAACCCTTTGTTCCAGTATACAGATTCCCCCTTCCCTTGAGAATCAGGTGCCTCCCTAGCTACCTGCCTCAGGCCTTGCAATGTAGGGTCTGAGAGATGAGCCTGTCTCAACTCTCTCCTTGTAACCCTTCCCAGGTCCCCTTCCACAGGAAGTCTGGCATCCTCTGACAGTGGTGCCTCACTGTCAGCCTGGGTACTACTACTCTCCTCTACCTTTGCAGTTACCCTGTCCAAGGGAACATCAGTATCCCCAAGCAGCTGTGGCTCACCTTCAGTCTCACTGCTACAGTGTAGCTCACTCCCTGAAGTAACCACCTCAGCATTCCTGGCTACATTTATGCAGTCTGTCTGGGTCTCCCCCAGGCTACCAGACTTACCTGCTTGTCTCCAAGCCTGACTGTGGTAATTGTACAAGCACAGGGTACTGCACTATCAAAGTCATTCCCTATCAGGACATCTGCACGTATATCCTCAAACACACCTACTTGCTGGCTTTCTTTTCCACCCTCCCAGTCAACCCAGTGAACCCTAGCCAAAGGTATTTGGAATGGAATCTCTCCTAAAGCCCTGACTGGAGTAGACTGCCCAGGCAAGTAATGCTCCTCTGTAACCATTGCTGGCTTTACAATGATTATATCAGAGGCTGTGTCTCTCTTGGCAATGACCTCTTTACCATTCACTACAATAAGATATAACCTCTGGTGGTAGTTTGGTACCCTTGTTGTCCCAAGACAACTTACTATTGGCATTTTGTCTTTCCCACTTACTGGCTCCCTCACCTTTTGTTCCCCACCTTGCCTATGTGGACACCTGTATGCCACATGGCCCCACTGGTTGCATTCAAAACATTTAACCCTAGCTCCTGGATGGGTACCTGGACTAGTGGCTTCCCCTGCTACTGGAAGATTCTGTTGGGGCAGTCTGTGCTGCCCACCATGGGTTGCTTTGGATCCATGAGCAGTACTGGGGGTCCCTTTCCTGTGCAGGACAGTCCTGCTTGCCAGGTATAGGTCTCCCTTCTTCCCCAACTCATCTGAAGTGGCACATTGTCTATCAGCTAACCAGATCCTCATGTCCTCAAACAAAGTGCTAAGGGCTTGTTCCCTCAGCAAAAGGTCTGCCAGCCCTTCAAAAGTGGTGACCTGACATCCACTGACACACCTATGAAAATAAGTGATCAGTTCAACAACATATTCACACACACTTTCATCTGCCTTGCGTCTATGCTCACAAAACTTTTTCCTATATGTTTCAGGTGTTAGCTTAAACAATTCTAACAAGTGATTTTTAACAGCAGTATAATCAAAACCTGCAACGTCAGACATTTTTGACAAAACAGTTACAGCTTTATCATGGAGTAAGGGGGTTAGGAACTGTACCCATAGCCTTTGGTCAACACCATACTGTTTGCATACCCTCTCAAACATATGAATGAAACTATCACAATTAGCTCCCTTTTTAAACTGCGGAAGAAATTTACTGACCTTTTGTGCTTCTGGGGTCCAGTTACTCCCTTCCCCATTACCTCCATGACTCTGGCGAAGAGTCAGCATCTCCTTCTCATGCTTCTTCTGCTGCTCCTTTTCCTCAGCTTCCAGGTGTAGCAGTTTCTCATTCTCCTCAGCCTGTAGACTCCTCAGTCTCTCAGCTACTTCTCTCTCCAAATGCCTGGCCTCCAACTCAAGTCTGTTTAGCTCCAGATAGATTTTTAAGTCCTCTGCAGAAAGGTTGAGCAGTCCATTCTCCTAGGGTATTATATATCCACTGCCAGTTTGATTGTCCTCCTGGTTGCTGTTTTCTGATGCAGCTGTGACCAAAGCTGCAATCATGTCTGCCATAGTCAGGTTTCCATGCAAAAGTCCTCTAGCCTGGCACATCTCCGCCAGCTGGCTCCTTGTCAGCTTTCCATACTCCTCTGCTAACATGCTGCCTGCTCAACCTGACTAACTAAGCTAACAAAATAAATAAACAATTGAGATCTGAACTCTGAGTATTCACTGCATTGCTGATATAGAGTACAAAACACCTTCAAAGCTCACTGTACACAAGCTACAGGAATTCACTCTACCCACACCACTACAAGCCAATTAGTATTTGCCAACCAATTAATATGTGGTGTGGATATCCCACCACTGCCAAACAATTAATATGTGATGCCCGTGCCCTGGCCCAGCAATCATGGAGCCTCAATCTTCACTACTAACACCAGTGAGGGGCGTCTCATATAGGAAGAAAGGATAAGAAATACACACAGTAAAGTGCAATTTCCCTTAAGAGCACACAGAGATCACAGTCAGTCTGGGGCTGGTCGCTCCCTTGCTCTCCATGTCCCAAATAAGACTCCCCACTGGCACAGCTATAGGGTCCAGCACCCTCTCTGTCCAACCAGTGCTTCGTGTCCCTGACCAAGTAGTTTTCACACACACACACACACACACACACACACACACACACACACACACACACACACACACACACTTTGGGAAGAGTTCATACAACCACACAGACACTCCTGGGGAAGGGTGGCACAGGTTGTCCAGCTGTGCCCCTTTTTACCAAACTATATGGTAGTACCAGCTGCCGCCTCCCACTAATATTTATCAACTACTCAAAGGCCCTTAAAAGGGTGTCCAATTATTACTGTGCAATATTATTATACAATTGGTAGTATAGTCCAGGACTAAACCTATTGAAGTGGCTTTGTACAATTTTACCAAAGGTATGTAAGTACTCTAAAGAGCTTAAATTATCTCTACAAAAACAGCCACAGTTGAAAGGGTTTAAAAATATTTAATAACAAATAGTCCAAACACAAGGCAATACTTTTACTACACAGTGCTAGTCAAGAGTTGAGAGATCACAGATAAATACTTAAAATAATTCAGTAGTACAGTTCTGACATCACAGAAAAACATTTAGTCTAATCTTTCTAGTTTCTAGCTATTTCTAAGAGAAAACAAAAGTCTAAGATAAACTTACATATAGAGCAAGACAGTGCTGGTCAGGTGGATGGTCAAGACAAAAATGCCTAATGCTCTCTGATTCTCTCTGTTTTTAAAATCACATTCCTGGTTCACATTACATCATTCTTCACACCTCCCTGGGTTCCTAGGCTAACAGAAACTACATTTACATTTTTCACCTCTGGGCAGAAACCAGAGCAATAAAGGACATTTATGCATGCAAATTCTGGCCATTAACTCTGGCCTTAAAGCAATAGGCAGAATGCCCCACTCTAGACTCACTGGCTCTGAGTCCCAACATCAAAGGGTCACAACATGCTTAATTGGTCAGTAGAGTGCACTGTTGTTACATTTATTTCCAGTTCCACATGTAACACTATTTTTACCATTTAAAACAACAAGCCTGTGGTTTACATTAATATTTACAGAGGACAGAATTATCTCCAAATTTCTATCTGTCTAGGCTGGCAGCATTCATCTATCTTCACCCAATCTTCTCACCTGACATAACAATAAACAAAGATGAATGGACTGAGGAACAACCTTCTGCCACAGCAGAATCACCCATCTGCAACTGAGGTTAAATGCTAGCCTGCTGTGATGGCAAATGTTGTTTGCTTAACTTTTTCTTTTTGTGGCTAGAAGAAGGACCAATTGTGGGACTGGTAGTTTGATCCATTGTCAAGCTGTAAATGGTGTCTCTTTCCTTGATAAAACATGCAGCATAAGTTGGTAAAAATTTAAAGTTGTTAGTCACTTTTTCCCACAAAACACAGTAAAAAGCATTTAAATGCACTTTGCCATTCCCCAAAATTAAATGCTTCTCCACAGAAAAAATGGATTTCGACTACTTTTAAGTATTTGTAAACTGACAGGAAAAAGTGCACTCCTGTTTAAAAATACAATTAAGTCTTGTGACAGTTCTTTAAACAAACTCCTAGATGAAAAACATGTTTTCTAACCAGGAAAGTACATTTACATAATACATTTAAAATGTGGAAGGTTTTTCAACAAGGGAACTTATCTGCCAAGCTAAGGAACAGCACAAACCAATCTTCAGTCCTCGAAAGCCCGCAGTGGAGAACTCTCTTCGGCAGCGGGAAAGCTCTGAAGGGGTTGGTGCTCAAACCTAGGTTTTACATAACCCTGCTCAAGCTGCTTAATGGTTTCAGCATGTGGAAGGTGCCCTGAAGTTTTTGAAGCTGGCTGGCTGTTCTACCCTTGTCAGGATATAACCCACATAGGTAACGCTACTGCAGTACTGATCAATATGACAAACATCCAACAAAATCTCCTCATCCGAAAGAGAATGTAATATTTCCTATTAAATGTTGTCATAAAATTTCTGATTATGTACCCAAGAAAAATGCCTCATCATAGTGATAGTAGTTGCTGCCTGGACACAGAGTCACCACAGTCATATTACACTGTTAAAATAATGCTTAATTACCTTTGAAAAAGAATCACAAATATAATTTGGAGAGGACTTACTTCTGAAGATAAAACAGTGGCAGAAATGTTGCACAGAATATCAAAACAAGTCAACGTGCATTTCAACAAATAAGACTAATAATTCAAAATTATGGAAGCTAATGTAGAGGATTAAATTCACTTCCTTCCTAAACTTGTCGAAAATATTGCCATCTGTGTCCGAAAGAGAAGGATTAGCATTCAACAACTTTGAATTAGCTGCTGGACTAGAAATCGAAACAGCTGCTGGATCTGACATTGTGATAATAAAATGCATATTCAGTAAGATTAAGGAAGTCGATCAGTCTGCCTTCATAACAACAAAGTTATGGACATGGAAGAACATTCCCCAATGGATACTGATGGCAGGTTAAAGGAAGAAGAATTTCTATCTAAATTTTTGTTAAAACAAAATAGCTGGTAATTGATAAAATGAGAAACTTTGAGAAGAGGAAAATAAAAACAATATGAGGATTTATAGTCTTCCAGACAGCATGGGGGAAATAATATGATTAACTTCTTCACACCTTAGTTATCTAAAATACTGGATCTTTCATAAGCTGTATCCTATGGTACAGAGAGGGCACGTGCTGTTTATTAAAACCTTCCTCAAAAGCTGGGTCCCTGTTAAGATCCATTACAGTAATATGAACTATATCTTATTCCTATAAAGGAACGGTAATGAAAGCTGCATGATCTGTTTTCTCATTAAAACTGGATCAGATATCATCAGAATTGATAACTTTGCTACGATAAGCATGGAAAAATGAAAGGCTTGCTGGTCTTTAGTACAATCATTAAAAGTAACATAAGATCACATTTTGGAGGTATTCAGCTGCGACTAATGCACTATTGTAATCCCTTTTCTAGCAGGATTGCATAATACATTATAAGTAAGCAGTTCAAACACCACTGTAGCACTATAGTGGGAGGAAGTACTCCAGCCTTGCTGGTGTTGCTGCATGCAAAGGCAGCAGTGCAAGGTTGGAGATAATGTACGTTAACCATGTACTCTGTCTAGAGTCATAGACTGTTATCAATATCTCATAGCAGAGCAATTCAAATACTACCTCTGCCAGACAATTTTGTGCAGTGCAGTGAGGACTGAATGTAGCACATCCATGGTGTACATCCATTGCTGCTTCGTGCATCTGTGGGTTTGTTAGTACAGATAAGTACTGTGCGGGTGTGTTTGTGTGTGTGTGTGTGTGTGTGTGTGTGTGTGTGTGTGTGTGTGTGTGTGTGTGTGTGTATGTGCATATGTGTGTATGTGTACACACATGTATAGGTATGAATGTGTGTGCGCGTGTGCACATATGTATTTGTGTGGGTGTGTGTGAGCGTGCATGTGTGTATGTGTATGTTTATATGACAGTACGTGTGCACGTGTATATATGTCTGCTTGTATAAATGGGTGCATTTGTGTGTGTGTGTGTGTGTGTGTGTGTGTGTGTGTGTGTGTGTGTGTGTGTGTGTGTGTGTGTGTGTGTGTGTGTGTGTGTGTGTGCGTGTGTGCGTGTGTGTGCGTGTGTGTGTGTGTGTGTGTGTGTGTGTGTGTGTGTGTGTGTGTGTGTTAATGAGTCATTAATGAGGTTTTACACAATGTAACACTCATATTTCTAAATTACTTTAATATCACCATAGCACTCCTAATGATCACCAGCAAAACACTAGTAGCAGTGCAGCCATATTTTCTCTAAATACCACCATTGTTTTTCCAAAAATAAAAGTATTTCTTCAGAATGACACTAAATCTCTCAATACCTTTGAATAAGCTACTAAATGTGTTCAGAAACTAACTTAATTCCTATCACTGAAAATATGGGAAGAAATTATTCATCATTAAAAAGACAGTCTGATAGATGTAGTTGAAAACAAAAATGATAGAAACTAACACGTGACATTTCTATCCAGCTCATTTACTTTTATTCAAGATTATGTTTTAAATTCAAGTAAAGGTTGACCAGTCTTTGTGGAGGACTAAAACTGTCATACCTCTGCAAAAATTTGGGTCATCTACTGACCTAGGTAACTACAGACCCATAAGTCTGACTAGTCCCATATACAAAGCCCTGGAAAGAATTATCAAGTAAATGATAATCGATGATATAGGAAACCTCCAAATACTGGACTCAACCCCATTTGGTTTTGTCAAGGGCATGTCATACCTACTCATCCTTTTGGACTTCCTCATGAGAGTTACCAAAGCAATGGATGAGGGAAAAGTGGTGCTTACTGCCTACCTTGCCCTGGCCAAAGCATATGTCACAGTGCCTCACTCAGGCACTGTAGGCAAACTCATGGAATTAGATATAAACTCCTGTGCCACTTGCTGGATAGCCAGCTGGCTCACACATAGGACCAAAGAACTTATAACAGGGAAGTCTGCATCCACAAAGAGGCCAGTCAATAGCAGAGTCCCTCAAGGCTTGCTGCTGGGTCTATTCCTTTCTGGCATCTACTTCTCTGAAGTCAAGGCCAACTTTAAGGGCCTCTGTTTGAACAAGGTTGCAGAGAGTTTCAAACTAGTCACTGTCGTAGAAGGGTCTATATTATAAGATCGAAATTCAATTTGAATGAACGCCTTTTAGTCGAACTGTCTTGAGCGAAATCACTTTTGAGCGAATGTCAGAAATGTCGAATCAACCCTGCATGAACTGTTTTAGTCGGCCAACACCCAGTAAGCTGTGTAAGCTGTGTATCACAGTCTGAAAGCACGGCAAGTAAAACATGAATATACTGCAGATATCAGCACACACTAATGTCAGAAAGCAAACCAGACATCAAACCATGGCAAGTAAAACATAGATATACTGCGGATGTCAGCACACAGTAATGTAATAAATCAAAATGTGCACCAAAATCTGAAAACATCGAACAGTCAGAATAGCGAACTTTTTCCCAGGGAAAACATTCACTATTCCGAGAATATTCCGAGAGAAACATACACACAACACAAACACACACAAAAAATAGCAATCCATACACATACACTTAAAATCCTACACCTAAACCTAAACTAAACTTTACATACACTACTAGCTATCCACTTACCTTAACCCAACCCTAACCCTAAGGTCCGTCACTATCGCACTCTCACCTCACCCGCGCCCTAACTCTAACTCAACTAACCCACCCCCTAACCCTAACCTACACACAACCACACACTTACCTGACCCGCGCCCTAACCTTAACTCACCTAACCCGCCCCTAACCCTAACCTACACACAATCGCACACTTACCTGACCCGCGCCCTAACCCTAATGTCCACACAACCGCACACTTACCTGACCCACTCCCTAACCCTAACTCACTTAACCTGCCCCCTAACCTACACACAATTGCACACTTACCTGAAGCCGACCCCTAACGTTCCAGCATATCGAACACTGAAAACAGCAAAGCCACAGCAACGGCCCACCGAATTCTTTCCCTGGGAAAGAATTTGGTGTCCTGCACCTTCGCTGTTTTCAGCATTCGACATTATGGGTTAGATATTATAACATTCGATCTTTGTAGAATTTGATGTTATAATATAGACCCATCGTAGAATCCATCGATAACACAAACAACCCTCCAAGAAGGCCTGACACAGGCTAATAACTGGTGTTAGAGCCATGGTGTAAAACTCATTGCCAAGAAATGCATAATAGTATCCTTTGGGAAGATGGCTATCACAGTAAACTATTGCAATGACTAGACCCAGTAGTTGAGGATTTGGGAACATATCTAGACAGTAACCTGGCCTTTGACTATCATGTGTCTACAGAAGTGAGGAAATCATTCTATACTGTGCAAATTATAAGCAAGGATATCACATCCAGGTCCAAAGATCTCTGCACTCAGACTTTATTAGACCAGTCATTGAGTACATCACCTCATTTGGCATATATCTGCCAAGGCATAAGCAACAACTGGAGTGTCCACAGTGGATCGTCACAAAAAGAATACATGGCCTAAATAATATGTCCTATGTAGACTGCCTCAAAGCCTTATCCCTGTTTTTAGTCTACTACAGATTGCTGAGAGTCCTGGTCTATAAAACATCCCCTGATCACACTCTGATGGAGTTGTTGCACATCCAAGAAACAAATGGCATCAGAATTACCCAAGTTATGGAACTAAGACTCATCTGCAACATAAATTTGACATGTTGGAGGAGCAAGTATGTGTCTCAAAGACTACCCTTTATCCAGAACTGGCTTCTCATCCATGTGAAGCAGAGTTCTTCCATAACTGAATTCAAGTGTAACTTGGACCAGTGGATGGGGAATCAAAAACTGATCCCTGGTCTAGCACCTATGTCTCTAGCTGACCAAGGCAGACTACAAATGCTTGACCACCAATCCCCAAGATTACATATAGCCCTTAAAAGACCCCTTGGGTATCAAAACTTGTCAGGTGTATTTGAGAAGCATGGCTAAGCTTAGAGAGACTCCCTGCTGAAGTTTGCCTAGGAATCATCTATAAATATATGTGTCTCATTTTATTGAATTCTCAGTTATTAAACATTTGGTTAATAATATATTATATTTAAAAAGTAAGCAATTTCACTTGCTTTATTAAGGTGCAGTAATTGCTAAATTATTTCATGCTTTAGTAATTACTGAATTATTTTTATTCTAATAATTTGGAGATGTAGGAACAGGAGAGAGAGATACAGATTTTTCCTTTTGTAATTTGTAATGATCTGGATTGGTTGTATGACAGGATACTTAGAATGAGATCACTGTTGCTCTAATATGATTGTTAGACCTAGCAACTGATAGACTGAGTGTAGATAGTGACATAAGGCTACATGCTGTAATTGAAACTGTTCATTGTTTTAGATGAAATGTCATCATCATATTGCTATATTTACTGAGTGTTTTTATTAATAATGAAAATGGAAGTCTACCATGAGGTCCAAACATGAAACTGCACTCATTTCAAGCATTCTTAATCCTGGAAGAAGCTGATATTTTTACAGTCACAGAAACCTGGTTCAAAGCTGCAGAGAGCACCCCAGCCATACCATGTTACTCATCCTATCATTCATTCAGACCCCAAGCTGTGGGCAACAAAACAAAAGGAGGTGGAGTTGCAATATATATATAAAAGACATACACACCTCTAGGCTGGTCAAACAGTATTATGCACAGGAAACACTCCAAGTGCAGTTAACAACTGACAAGACCCCTATTCAAATCATAGCTAGCTACAGGCCTCCAACTCTAACTCAAGATGCCCACTCCACCTATCTGGACCTCTTCAGCTCTATCAAGATTCAACCCTTTACCCTGATCCTGGGTGACTTTAACTATCCAACCATAGACTGGAAGAAATACTCATGCCAAAATGCAAATGCCCAGAGATTTCTTGATTTTGTCAATGCAAATGCCTTGGACCAGTTGGTTGACACCCCCACAAGAGGTGAAAATATCTTGGACTTGGTATTAACCAACATGAGTAACCACTGCAGTGTCATCATCCCTGGTAAGATCCGACCACAAAGCAGTCAATTTCAAACTTACCATCTCCCCTGACCCATCCCCCTAGCTAGGGTCAAACAATAAAACTTCTCCAAAGCTGATTACAACCTCCTGAGGAAAGCTATAAACAGCTTCACAGCCCCTCCCCCTCCACAGAAACTGGTACATATGTCCAAATTTACACCAAAGTACTATATGAGCATTTATATAGCTGCATAAAATCAGGAATGCGAGACATGACAAAATCCTCCTCCTCAAGGAAGTGTAAACCTGTCTGGTGAGCATCTAAAATAAATAAACTCTATAATAAAAGGAAAAAATTGCTGTCCAGGACCAAGAAGGAGCAGGTGTCTAACTGAAAGCAATCTCTCCTTAGCCTGAACAAACAAATAAGACCACTAGTGAAATCCTCCAAAGCAAATTTCGAGTTCAAACTGGCCACATCTACTAAAGACAGTCATAAGACTTTCTTCACATATATCCGCAGTCTCAAGGGAAGCACCCAGATCTGCTCAGAACTGGTGGTCAAGGACACCACATGTACCTCAGGGTTCAGTCCTGGGACCGCTCTTGTTTGGCATCTACTTATCTGAAGTACAGGCCAACACTAAGGGACTGTGGCTAACAAAGTTCGCAGATGACTGCAAACTGGGAGCCATTATTGAATCCCCAAATTATGTGGATACTCTACAAAAGGGCCTTACAGAAATAGATGTTTGGTGCCAGAGCCATGGGCTCAAGCTCAATGCCAAAAAATGTATAGTTATCCCCTTTGGGAAAAAACATGTACTCGTGAATTACCACATAGGTGGCAGTACACTAAACACCGAAAGTGTGATAAGAGACTTAGGGACAAAGGTGGACAGTTGTCTCATCTTCGATAACCACATCGCCACAACAGTCAGGAAATCCTTCTATGTGGCACACCTCATCTCTAAGGGATTTTCATCCAGAAAAAAGGAAGTCATTGTTCCACTGTACTCATCCCTCATTAGATCCATTATAGAACACAACACCCCGTTTGGTATGTACCTCTCAAGACATCTGCAACAACTGGAAAGGCTGCAGAAATACCTCACTAAAAGAATCACAGGCCTAAAGCAGATGCCCTATGCTGACCACCTTAAAAAACTCCAGCTATACTCTGTTGCATATCGTCTAATCAGAGGTGATCTATGTTTAATATACAAGGCCATGTCAAACCCAGAGCTGTTGGATATGCTACACTTAAAGAAATCCCAATCCCTCAGAACCACACGCTCCACTGATCTAAACCTTATCATCACAATAAACAAAAAATGCTGGAGGGATAGGTTCCTGACCCAGAGACTCCCCAGATTCTGGAATAGACTGCCCATACATGACAATCAGAGCGCCTCTTTGGCTCTCTTCAAGGGGAATCTTGACGATTGGATGGGAGAAAGGAAATTCACCCCAGAGATCATGTCAGTCACCCTGCAAGACAGGGGTCCAGGGAAGTAAATAGTGTGGGAAGAAATAGCCAGGGGAATTGTTATGGCTAGGCTTGTATAGGCCCTAGGGCCAATAGCCTAGTACCAACCTATGAACTTATGAACATACACAAACCCTGTAGATATAGCCAACCTGCTGGCAGACAGGTTCAGTGAAACCTTCACTCCTCTATCCCCCCCATCATTAAAACAGGACATCCCCAGTACCTTTCCCTCCCCTTATCTCTAGGGAGCAAGTCATCACTGCCCTCTCAAAGGCAAAAAATACAGCCTCCATGGGACCCGATAACATCCCAGGCTGCATCCTACATGAAGTCAAGCAGGAACTTGAAGCACCATTAGGCACCCTATTCAACCAAAGCCTGAGTACCGGCTTCATCCCAGCTGAGTGGAGGACAGCTACTGTCATCCCTTTGCACAAAGGTGGAGCATCCACCGATCCAGGAAATTATAGGCCTATTAGCCTATGTAGCCTGATCTGCAAGGCCATCGATCGGATTATCATGGACCTCATTAACAAGGACATCGGCAACCTCCAGACACTTGATTCCACACAGTTTCGTTTTGTCAAGGGGAGGTCATGGCTGTTAAATTTGGTTGACTTCTTTGAGACAGTCACCAAGGCCCTAGACAAGGTGAAGATGGTGCACACCACCTACCTTGACCTGGCCAAAGCCTTTGATACTATTCCCCACTCAGGTATAATAGATAAACTCCTCTCTCAGCTAGGCATCAATCCATATGTTAGCAAATGGGTAGCAAACTGGCTCACTGATAGAACCCACCTAGTCAAAATAGGGGAAGCCACCTCAAGTAGTAGACCAGTTACAAGTGATGTACCCCAGGGATTGGTCTTGGGGCCTCTGCTGTTTGGTATATATTTCTCAGAGGTGCAGGCCAAATCTAGTGTGCTATGGCTGACCAAGTTTGCAGATGACTGCAAGCTGGGTGCTGTCATCAATTCCCCTAATGATGTGGACATCCTCCAAGAGGGTCTCACCCAAACAAATGACTGGTGCAAGAAACATGGCCTCAAACTGAATGCCAAAAATGCATCATTATCCCTTTTGGGGAGAATGATGTCCCCACAAATGATCACATTGATAATAAGGCACTAAGCATGCAATCAGCCGTGAGGGACTTGAAAACCCAGGTTGATCGCAAACTGACTTTTGATCACCATATTGCCTCCATTGTACAGAAAGCTTTCTACATGGCCCACCTCATTAGTAAGGGTATCTCATCCAGGGACAAGGTGGTCATAACATCCGTGTATTCTTCGCTTATAAGACTGATTATTGAATACAGTGCCCCTTTTGGCATGCACCTCACAAAACATATGCAGCAGCAGCTGGAGAGACCACAGAGATTCCTCACCCAGAGAATCCAGGGCCTCAAACATCTACCCTACACAGATAGACGAAAAGTCCTTTCCCTCTACTCAGTCTCCTACAGACTCCTCAGAGATGACCTCTGTCTGGCTTACAAAGCAATCTCAGACCCCACCCTGATGGGACTGCTGCATATCCACAAGTCAAGCTCCACTCGAGTAACCCATATGCAAGACCTCAACCTGGTCTGTGATATCAATAAGACTTGTTGGTGGGACAGATTTGTGTACCAGAGACTCCTCCTTTTGTGGAATAGACTCCCTCTCCACGTAAAGCAGAGTACCTCATTAAACCTTTTTAAAGGCAGCCTGGATAACTGGATGAGGACAGAAAATACACCCCTGGGATTCTACCTATGTCCCTGCAGGACAGTGGCATAAGGTGCTGACTTGTTGGAACATGGGCTAAATTCTTGGGTAGGCTAGTGAGGGCCTCAGGGCCAATAGCCTAGTAACTTCCTATGATCCTATGAGTGACATCTGATTGCAAAATGTATATTTAAGGAACTGCTTAGTGACATTTTGAAATAATATTTGGTGACATTTTTAACTCTTCTTCTGCAATAAGGTGATCAAACCTTTTCTATTTAATACATCTTGAAATAGACATGGATAAGTAATTTTAGTATGTCTGAAAGGCTTGGCTTATTAGATGGGAGAAATGAACTGCATGCAATTGAATCTTAGCTGGGAATGGGATTGCCATTAATGTTATCTTTCTTTATTTAGTACTGTGGACATATAAAGGAAAAAGTGAATAAAAGTGCTGTTTATTGATCTAAGAGCGGGTGGCAGGTAAATTAAGTTTAAAGTGCTCTATTATATGTTATAAAATATTATTGTGCAGATATTTATATTTAACATTTGTAGATTTAATAAAGTTAACTTTTTTATTCAAACTAAAATAGTATGTTTTCCTAGATGTATTTGTTGTTTTGCACATGCAGACTCAGTAACTAGTAAAATCAATCTAAATTTGAACACTGGTTCCTTCTTGCTAATAAGGAGTTTGCTTTAGAAATAATACTTGAGGTCTTAAATTCATCTATAAGAAGATGAAATTTACTTTGGTTTCATTAGGCTTTGTGTTTTCTTCTTTTTTTTCTGGAGATTAATGACGTATTATTTTGAAGTAAAGTTTTATAGAAGGGATGAAAGATGAAGTACCTAAAGAAATAGCTAACAAAAGTATCAAGTCGTCATCTGACTCGTGTTTGTAGTTTGTAAATCACCTTTAATATTAACAGAATAGAGGTAGAGCATTGACTATCAATGTTAACAGATAGGTTACATTATTTTAACTGCGCTTATTGCTGACTATTTTAAGTTAAAATATATTAGATAAAATGTTTATGCTTATTATTATAGTTAATTACAATTTACCAGCTATATTATGTTACTTAATGTTAGCTAAGCTAAACGTTTAAAACTGGGATAGCATGTAATATTTTTTCATATGATTAACATAGTCCCTAATGTATTACAGATTACTTTCTAGTTAAATAGATTAAAATGAATGTCAGAAATGTGTATGTATATCAAATACCTAAAGAGTTTCTTTGTGCATAAATGAGTTGATGGACATCTTCAATTAAAAAGAAGCAAATTCCAGCTGATCTTAATTTTGATATGCAGTAATAGATATTGAAGCAACTGTATTTTTTTCTTTGAGACTACATTTGTAGTTATATATTGTGCAAAGAAAAGCCTATGCATTTGAGATATTTTAATTTCTTTGTATAAAATGTTGAGTTTAAACTAGTTTACCTAAATTTTGTAAATTGGTTTGTACTCAGAAATGTGTTATTTTGACTTGTATTAAACTAAGTATTTTATTGACTTGTCTTGCAGGCAATAGAGTGTTATGACAAGGCAGAAAGGAAGTTGTTAAAAATGAATAAAGCAAAGCGGAGTATTATATTCATAAAATAGCAGTGAGCATTCTAAGAACCAAACCAGTACGAGAATGGATAAGAGAGATTTTGCCAATAGGATTGACTGTGGTCAGGGATACAGATAATAGGCAAGAGGGGGCTGGAATTTATTGGCGAAAACTGGCAAAGGAACCAAGGTATTGGGAGCAAATAACTAGAAAGGGAAAGGTAATAGAGCGGGAAGAGGCCAAGAATTTATTTGGACTGCAGGTTAGAGATTGCCTTCCCTATCAAGGATTGATATCTGAGTATAGGCAAAGAGAAAGAAATGGTGGGGTTCTAAATGAAAGACCAGCGCTAGTAGAGTTTTTAGTAGAATCTAGAATAGAAGCTGCCATTTAAAAAGGAATAATTAGTAAAGCATATTAAATATTGCATGATAATTATAAGAATCAATTAGAGGAGCTTAGAAAGGATTGAGAAGAGAGATTGGATAAGCAATTCACAAAGAAACAATGGGGGAATATATGTATATCTCTGAAATATGCAACAGAATCAAGAAGATTTAGGATCTTTGCCTGGAAGTGTTTACATAGGTATTTTTATACACCAAGTAAACTCCAAAGAATTTTTCCTCAGGTGGACAGCAAATGTTGGAGGTGTGAGGGGCAGGAAAGAGGTAGCTGGGAATATGTTTTTTGGAAGTGTGATGAGCTGGCAAACTTTTAGGATTCACTACAAATCACTCTGTCAGAGATGCTGAGTGATCAGATTGGACTGACTGGGGAGATGATTGATTTTTTTTTTTGATTTATGCTACAAAATCAGAATTGCCTAGACATAGTAAAACCTTGCTAAGTCTAATTATGGTGGCTGCCAACAAAGCAATTGCTAGAAAATGGAAATTAAAGTCTAGACCAACTTTACTAGAAGTAGTGAATATAGTAATAGAGATAAAACAAATGGAACTGGGATCTTTAGAAAAGGGAAGGAACAAACTACATTGGAAAAAGGACAATTGTGGGAACAATATATGCAGAGCAGGAATGAGGTTTAAGAGGCAGGCTTTGAATGAGTTATATAATGCTTAACTGACAATGACTGGATGGTTTATAAGTGATGTATAATGTTTACAACTACAGTTGTTTCAATGGTGTCTGTGATGTAAACTGTTTGAAATCTAAAGTGATTTCATTTTGTATGTTTTTCATTTATATAAATGTAAGATTGCCTTTGTCATATGTGTAAATTTAATAAAGATGTTTGAGGAAAAAAAGCAAAGCATAGAAGAAAGGAGAAGGAGGAGAAGAATAAAAAGGAAAAATCACTTGGGAAAAGATATTGATTATTATTCTAAATTTGCACAACTCGTCTGTACAGACATAAAATGATTAAAAGAAGATGGATTTGAATTTGTCATTTATAAATGTAATACATTATATTATAGAACTGATTAAATTTGTTTATATTTATATTACAGGTTGAGTTCAGACTTGAAGATGTATTGATCTGATATGGGTAGAAGTAGCTGAGAAGAGCATTTGGGATGAGGATGGCGAGAAATGAATATGCAATATATAATGCTTGTGATTCAAATAAATGGTAGGTTTTACTGAGCTTTTTTTAAATTTATCAGAAGTGCCTGGGTTGTATTTTCCTTTGTTTTATTGCTTCTTATATTAATTATGTGATATATTGTTTATACATTTTAGGAGATACAGTATTTATGCTTTAAATGATATCCCACCACTATTATGAATTATTTATATAGACTCATTCGATGTCTGATTCTGTTTTGTATCCTTCCCTATTTTTAGGCAAACATGTACAAAAATATGTAACAGTACATACACAATAAAGGATGAAAAAGTTTACTAGTTTAAATATTATGAAAATAATAAGCTATAATGTAGACTGGAAAGCATATTATCTGTCTCTATTTCATAACAAAAGTGGCTCCAGTACAACCAAAGAGCTATGAGACATGAATCATTTATATATAACGAGGTTGGTCTGTTTATTAAAAAAGTGGGTGTCATATAAATAGTTACTATTTCCTCTTATTTTCTCTTTGTTTTTCTTGTTTCCTTGTCTTTTTACCTGTTTTGGCATGTTTAGATGTAACCTATTTCTTTTCTTTTTCTTTGACAGGTTTGTGCTGATCTTTCCTCTTTGCTTACTAAAGGTTCCTCAATGGAAATAATTATGCAGGTCTTCATACAATCAAACAGGCATACAAATCAGTTCCATACATATAATAAGAAGGATTGAACATTGCATTAATATTAGAAGTGTGAACTGGTTAGTCAAAATCTTACAGTGAGAGAATATGAAATGGTGTGCAATTCCTTGATAACCCAACAACAGATATTGGAGTTTATGTAGTTTAATTGGGGTGGCTTTCCTAATTAAACTAGGAAACTCTAGTTCCCTAAATTGCAAGATTTCAAGATATATATATATATATATATATATATATATATATATATATGTGTGTGTGTGTGTGTGTGTGTGTGTGACTTTATAAATTTAATTGTACTGCAAGGCCATGTGATACTTAAGGATGCAGACTTTTTATAAATGTCAGTTTTGTTGTTCAATTGGTATGTTTTGTGATCTTAAACAACACTGTCATTATTTTCCTATTTGACAGTGTGTTAAGTAAAAATGGAAATGAACTATTCATTTATAAATTTGACAGTGGTGAACTTTATCTCATTAATATTAATGAACTAAATAATGATTTGAAAAGAGATGAAACAATTATTAATCTTAAATCCAAATAAATCTAATGAGATATTTTTAAAGAAACTGTTTTGTTAAAGAAAGATACAGAAAGATTCAAATTGAAATGTTTTACAGTAATGCCTAAGTCTTCAATAATGGAAAAAAAAAGAGTTTTTCTAATAATATTATTATTATGGAGGAAACAGCCCAGTTATGCTTAAAGTAGTTTCTAGTTCATTGACACCAAGGGTATGTTCATTATAGCAATAACTAAATAGGAAAATAGATCATTTTCCTTGCTATGACTGGATACCCTGCCACAGAGTTAAATTTGCCAAATATCTATCGTGACTTTATTTTAAGGATTTGAAAGATTAATTTTGGGATGAGATTGCAGTTGCATCATTGACAAGTCAGATATCACTTCTACTAACCAAAACAAATCTCAGCCTCTGCGAAGTCACTAAAAATGTATTAATTTATTGCAATTATAAGATCTGAATGAACTAACATATTCAGAATCTTTAAAATGTATACACTTGTCACTTGTTTTTGCCATACACGCCTATATTGATATATTCTTGTTTTCTAGAGAATTGGTTTCAAAGACCGATGTGCATGAGATTGGCCCATGTTTAGTCAGATCATAATATCTTAATTTTCAGAATGACTATCAATTTCTATAAATTAGTAACTATAGATAGAATGTCAGTGTGTGTGTGTGTGGTGAAATTATATGAATTCAATGAACTAGAAAACTATCTACAATTGATAATGGAGAAGCAGACACATCTACAGCATGCAATTCCCCGAAACCTACTTGTATATTAAATTATTCATTAAGATCATAGTAAATTCAAATACAAAGAGGATTTGTGCTAAATTAAAAATACAAAAGGGAGAAATTATCTTCTGGGGTGTAGTGAAATCTCCAAGTAAAAAACTCAGTTTATTTTAAATAAAAAAATGCAATTGCTCTTGAGGAAATAAAAATACAGTCCAACACTACGGCATCAAAGGGTCTAAATAGACTGATAGCTGCACTTCATTTCAGCTCTCTTACCTCAATACAATTCCTGACAGGAATTTTACAAAATAATATTTAATTTGAAGAAATTTTTATTACTAACTTATTTCTAATAACTCTGAGCATCTATAAGAAAAATTTTATTGTCAGAACTTGAATAATTCCTGTCAAATTAATTACTGGAAAATCAGCACCAATATCAGCTTTACAGCATGAGTCATCTAAGGAATACAGCACAAGACTCTTCTCTCAAAAAAGACCTGCAGTCTCTCATTACAAATATACAGGAACTTACAATAAAATCGACAAGATGGACAATAAAATAGATACTTTTAAAGAAAAGTGCTCACAACAACTGGAACAGCTTCAAGAAATGTTTACACAGCAGAAAGGACAGATATCACTTATTGAACAGTCATTAAGTGACATTGACACTAGAGTCCAAGTAGAAGAACAACAAACTGAATTATTACTTCAACAGAATACATATTTACTAGAAAAGCTTGATGATATGGAAAACCGAACAAGAAGAAATAATATTAGAATATATGGTCTACCAGAAAAATCTGAAGGGGACAATATGATAAACTTTCTTACCACCTGGATACCAGATGTAACAAAAATACCTGAAGCTCTTTCATATGGTATAGAAGGCATAGATCACTAGCAGCTTCTGGAAATGCTTCTTCTCCGGTAAGAACAAGCCGAGATCTATAATTGTGAGACTTTTTCTACACAAGATAAAGATCTTATATTAAGAAATGCTTGGGCAAATTCTCCCATCAAATACAATGATTCATTAATAAGATTTGACAATGATTATTCTACAAAGGTGGTTTCAAAAGAAAAGAATTTCTACCAATAAAAAAACCTTGAAGAAAAAGCAACTGAAAGTCCATCTTTTATTTCCAGCAAGACTGAAAGTTTTTCTACCAAATGGAATAAAAATCTTTGAAACAGTAGATTCAGCAATAAAATACCTTACCAACAACAACATCCTAACACAGGAAGAATCTATGGACTGGAAAATAAGTACACAAGAGAAATGCTGAAGTAAATAATTGGAAAACTGTTGAGCAAAAGAAAAAAAAACTAAAGGACAAATAATCTTACATATGTTATATTCTGTAAAAATCTAAATAATAATACTAACAACAAAAGAAAAGTTCTTACTGTCTTCAAGTTACACCAAAACAGGTACTGTTTTCAATTATATTTTAAATGTCAAAATTAGCATAAATGTAAATACATTTATCTCAAATCACATCAATATACTAAGCATAATTTAAACATTACTCTATTTTTCATTATTATCCATCTATTATTTTCATATTCTTAATCAGAGTAATCAATGCATAATAATGTTCCCAAATAGTTTATTTATTTATTTATTTATTTATTTATTTTCTCTTTGTGTTTTGTTGTTTTTATTTTTCTCTTCTTTTTATTAAATCTTCATTAACTTATAATACTTTAATCAGTATATGGTTATATTGCTTAATAGGTATAGTAATGGCTGCTATATAACTTATTATTAGTTACATCCCTGATAGTATTACTTTTTATAAGTTAAAAGTGTCCCTGTTTGGATAAACGCTAATGCTGGGCAGAAATGTGTTGCTTTTGAAATGAAGTATTTCAGTTAGGATGTATCATAAGACTACTTTAAATAATCTTAAAAGATGTTCTGCCTTTGACCCATATGCACATACTGATATAGTCCAGTGAAAAATATGTTTTAAGTGATATTTTGAGGCTATAAGTCATGTGTGTTGTGGCTCAGACATCCGGAGTTGAAAGATGCTTGTGACTAGCTTAGATATCCTGTTGTCTTTTCTTTTGCAGAGAAATAAGGCATACCATGTTTAAAATGCAAAGTTTGACAGTTGTGAACACTACTCCAAACTAGAGTGCTTGTGCACACTACATGAGTTTGTCACCAAATAAGAGGAGGGAAAAGAAAAAGAAAAACACATACCTTTTCCCGCTTGGTTCTCGAGACAATTTAACAGCCACAAACATCACTAGAAACTTGAGTTACTTATTGCTTGTCGCATTTACTTGTGTCGCCATCCCTGACTCTTTCTAATTGGCGTCTAGTCAGAAAATAAGCTAGGTTCACATTTAAAGATACAGAAACCTAAATTCCTTCTAAGGAAACATAAATAATATAAAATGTTCATATAAATATACACAGATATTTATTTTTGAAGCACTTTCAGTTTATGGCTACTGATATCTTCTAGCACCTTGATAGATAAGGACATATATCTGCTTGTCTTTCTATCAGTTTAGATTTCCAGACATTTTAGCTATCCCTTACTATGTTTTATACAGCAGAGTTTAAAAAGCAGAAATTAATCATCAGCAAATAAAATCACTGCTGTTTTACAAATTCTCTAAAGAAACTAGTAAATGTCAAGCAACTGACAGGTTTGATTTGGGAGGGTTGCCATTTCCCACGCTGGTGCTCCTGCAGAATACTACTGATGTCCTGCTGCCAAGGTATGCCCTCGGGTGGGCAGGTGGGATGCAACAAGAAGGTTGGATGTGCATTTGGCAAATCAAACATTTAGATGGCGGTATGGTATACTAGATGGAGAAAGTGGAAGCAATGATTGTATAGGCAACTATAATGAGTAACATAACAACAGTGGATTTGACCCGTGTGTCAATTATACAATGTTTATATCCCATGTGGCTTTGGGCTTTGTCGAAGCATCTGTGTTCTACACACATATTGTGTTGGATCTGATTTGAGTGGAAGGGAGAGGCTTAGCCCACACCCTAATTTGTTACTGGGTTGCCATGCATTATGGGCATGCATTGTGGCAGGTACTCAACGGGCTATCCATCCTTAGATGGCTCATGCTGTTCCGTTTGCTCATCTGAATGGTGACTGCGGCTGTGCTCTTCTTGTTATGTTGCCTGGCTGTGGCTTCACCCTTCTTATAATATTGCCTGGCTTTTACATTATCAAGAATGACACAATACTAGTGTATGCGGGTATATCATGTTACTGTTAGTGTGGACAAGGATGCTTGACAATGCAACTATGATTCTTGGACCTTTCTGCAGACGGGTGTGTTGTCTGGCAGTTGAGAGCCTGGTTGTTCCTGATCAGCGGACCTGTATTTTTGTGTTTCAATGTGACTGCATGAAAGGATGCCAGTATTGGTCTGCAAGTTTGGTGGGCAGTAGATTAGTTGGGGATTGATTTGAGGAGACACTTGTATTATGGCTGGGGCACTTGACATTTGATAAATGTATCCTCTCAATGATGCGTTCTGTCTGGTCATTGGCTGTAAAACAGCTTTTCTGAGAAATATTGTTGTGGTGCCAGTTAATGATTTGGATTAAATGTTTCTATATACAGTCGTGAAGCAATTGCCAGGATAAAATGGTACTCTTGCAGTGCATGGATCATCGTAGCTGTCCTCCGATGTTGGAGGAAAAACAAGCTTCTTGGACACCTTTTGATGTGGTAAAGGTGTTACCCCATGGTTTGAATACGTTTTGTCTCTTTGCTGCAAAATGGGTTGGGAATTTTGGCCTGTAATATTTTCAGTACATGGTGGTTTGAATCTTGGCAGCTTCCATTGTTTTGATGTGTTCTCCGGTATACTTTTGTTCAGTCATAGGATTGAATTACTGGTGTTGAGTAGGTCAGGATTGTATCTCCAGCACTTGTTGTCAGCAGATAGACTCACTGGTTGGGTGTCAGTCTAAGCTGTGGGAGTTGATGTGTGATATACATAGATGTTTGCTTTGAGGGTGTGGTCAAGTGCTGCAGTTTTACCTCTGTACTGTGTCAGTTTTCATTGTGCAGGGTCCCTCTGAGGGTTGATGGAAGTGTTGGCAACAAGACACTCAATCAGGTAACAACATTATGAGTGGTCTCTTGGATAAGGGAGCTGTCTAAATTGTGATCTTGTTGTCTCCAGCCATGGGAATTGTCATTGAAAAGCTGAAAAATGCAATCAGAGGAACATATTTAATGTCTACTAAAGAAATATTAATATACTTATACATTGTATCGCATTTCAGTTTATGTTAAACATGAAATATGATGTGGTTTCAGAACTATTCATGTTTTTATTCCAATATGACTTTGCAAATATTAATTTAAACACTGGTTTTGGACTTGAGTAGTCTAAAACAATTGCACAACAATGGTACTGTATTATACAGTAATGTCAGTAAATAGTTTTCAACAGATGTATGAAATATACAGTTATAGATTTTAACATGATGTTTATTAATACCCTAAATTATTTTGAAATGATAATACCTTAATCTAAATATTTGTACCTTTTGAAACCTGCTTAGAAGTAAGTATTATTGAATTACAATAAGATGAGTAAAGAATATATGTATATATTTTAGCTGATTAGATTATCTTAATATATTATTCAATTATCTTTATTTAAAACTAAGAGGATAAGAGAAACTGATCCAAATATTATTTGTGAGGGTAGAAAGTTTGTTTGGTTAGATTCACTAACCAAGCGAGAGGTATATTACCTCATAGCAATAGGGAATGGTTTTAAGGTTAAGAATTACAAGTTTGGAAGTTCTTTGTTTTTTTTTATTCTATCACTTTGGTGTCACTCAGAAACATGCAAAAATCATACAAGAAAAACTTTTTGAATACTGTATCCAAGATGGAACTAAGAATAAACAATATTTACATAAACTCACACATAAAACAAACTCAAAACTAGGAAATGAAATGTTTATCCATAAATGTTAATGGTGTAAATAATAGTAATAAAAGGAGAAGCCTATTCAAGTACATAAACTTACATAAACCAGAAATAGTCTTTTACAAGAGACACACTTATTAGAGATATAAACAACTTAAATATTAATAATTACACAGTACTAATAAACTCTCAATACAAAACAAAAAGAGGAGTAGCTATACTACTGCAACTCAACTATAACACCTAAAATAATTACTACTCATCAAGATACATCAGGTATGTTTTGTCTAGTTTCAATAGAGTTAAATAAGAGAATCTATCGTTAGTAAATCTATATTGGATCCCAGGACTAGGATTAAAAACAGTTAAACAGCATTTTGAAGAGATAATTCATTTAACTAAGGGTAGCCTGATATTGGCAGGAGACTTCAACTGTATAATGAATGAAAAAGATACAGATTCTAAATCCAAAAGAAGAAAACAACCCATCTCTAAAGCACTATCAAAGTTTATAGATACATTGTATTTAAAAGATATAAATGAATTTGCAGAACCAGACTCACTAATCTTCACATTTTATTCTCATAGATATAAAACTAACTCTAGAATTGATAGAATATATGTTGCCAATGACCTAATAACAAAAATTGACAAAGTCAAAATCATAAATTGTCCTTTATCTGATCATAATGCCATAGTCTTTGAGATAGAGCTTACACCATTTTATTCAAATCCCATTACTAGGATACCTTCCTATATCACAAAATTGAGAGATTTCAAAGAATTTTATGAAGAAACAATCAAAAACTTTCTAGAAATAAATTACACAGAAGATATTTCAGAAATATATGTCTGGGATTCATTAAAAGCAGTTACATATGGGAAGATATTATCCTGGTACATAAATAAAAGGAAGTTATGGAATAAAGATATGCTAGACTTACAAAACAAAGCAGATAAATTGAAACTGGAAATACAAAGCGGTAATGCTAGTCAAGTCCAAGAACTCACACAAATCAGTAAGAAGTATACAGAATTGCTACACCATAAGATTATGATTAACTTAGAAAAGATAAAATAAACTCATACTCTACTAATTCAGCACACCTGAGATACTTAACTAATAGAACAAAAAAAATAATTAAATCTAAGCAAATAAAAGAAATATTTATTCCCAATACTAACAAAAGAGTTCGGAACTAAATGATATTTTAGAAGCATTCAGACTCCAATTTAACATTGATAATTCCATAAATACTCAAGATACACCTACTAAGGATATAAAAAATACTTAGAAAACAATATTCATATTAAATTAACACAAGAACAAATAGACATTATAAACAAACCAATCAATATGACAGAATTAAAATCACAAATTAAAAAGCTCAAGACAAATAAAGCACCTGGCCCAGACAATATGCTACCAGAAATGTATAAATTAATACCCAATCAAGCCATATCTTTATTATTAAAAGTATATGATATAGCCAATAAAGATTTGAATATACCACCCTCTTGGAAATATTCATTGATATCCCAATTATCAAACCAGATAAAGATGAGAAACAGTGTTCCTCATATAGGCCAATATCATTACTCAATATAGACTACAAGATGTTTATGGCTATATCATGAATAGGATCAAACACTTTCTTCCTTTCTTAATTCACAAAGATCAAACAGGTTTTATTAAAGGGAGAAATACTTCAGATAATATTAAAAGAATACTAACATTAATAGATTATAGCAAACATAAAGTCCTAAATTTAAATGTAATCTCATTAGATATTAATAAAGCTTTTGATTCAGTTAACTGGAACTTTCTTTCACTAGTTTTAAAAGAATATCACTTTCCTTCTAATTTTAATAATCTTATCCAAATACTATATGAAAAATCTACTGCATATGTTAAACTGGGATCATATAGATCAGGCCCTATAACAATAAAAAGGGAAGTAAACAAGGTTGCCCTTTATCACCATTGTTATTTGCATTACTCATAGAACCCTTTGCAAATCAAATCAGATCAAACAATAACATAAAGGGCATTTGTATTAATAAAATGTTAAACCTTAAAATCCAACTCTTTGCTGATGACATACTATTAACTCTCTCAGATGCAAATGAGTCTTTGAATGCTCTATTTAACTCCATGAATAAATTTCAAAATATTTCAGGCTTAAAATTTAATGAAAACAAAACTAAAATTATGCCCTGTAATTGTAAAAAAAAAAAATATATAAACAAAAGATTTTCCAAATATATAGTAACAGAAAGTAAATTATTATATCTGGGAATAAATCTACTCAATGAATTAACAGATTCTCTAATATTTAACTATAATAAAATACTAGACAAAATAGAACAAACAATTGGTTACTGGAATAAATATATCTTTTCAACAGCAGACAGATTATATCTTATTAAAATAATCATATTTCCCAAAATATTATACTTAATACAAAATTTTTCATTGCCACCTCCCAAATATATTATTCAAAGATACAATAAACTAATTTTAAATTTTCTATGGTTTCCAAATAAACCCATATAGCCTTAAATAAACATTTGCCAGATTGGGAAGATGGTGGAATTAATTTACGGATATTGATTTATATATTACCTCATCTGTTATTAAAACATAACACTATGGTTAAATAATTCATACACACCTATATGGAAACAAGCCCATGAGCAGATTTACATAGAAATCAATTATAATCACATACAAGACAACTTAACAGTAATACCATCACCTTATATGGATGTTAAAAGATTATTTTTAGGGAAAAGGAATAATATTAATAAATTGCCATCAAACTATGTAAGTTCTACACTTTCAGTGTTCAGAACTTATATAAACAAAATACCAAATATTAATTCTTGGATTTTTCTTATTTTCCCTATAGCTTTTACACCAAATATTCTAGATACATTCCAAATATCTAAAATAAATATACTTAAAGAAGAAACATTACTCTTTTGGCATCAACTTATAGAGAAAGGGAAAATTCTAACAAAGGAACAGATAATTTATAATTATAATATAAATAAAGACAATTGGCTGTTTTACAAAATCTAAGGCATTTTCTTATAAATAAAATAGAACAAATGCAACCTTCAGTTAGACATGAAGCTCCAAAACTCATTGAATACCTTATTCTTATCACAAAACAGCCTTATCAGGGTACAGGTTATTTGTCTAATATCTATAAAATTGTTAAAAACAAAAACTATCATGAAAAATCATACTGGGATTATTATACTTTAATAAACAACCATCCTCCAGTTGAAGAAGAAAAAGTAATATTCTAAAATCTTCCAAATTTTCTACATTATCAAAATACTGGCAATTATTCACTTGGAGATATCTACACAGAAGTTTCTATACACCACATAGGTTAGCCAAAATGTATTCTATTGAAGATCAATGTTGGAGATGCCATACCAAGATAAAAGCAGATTGGCAGCATGTTTTTATGAATGTATATGTCTCAATATGTACTGGAAATCCATTAATTATTTTTCAGACTGTTTATAATGATAATTTTCAATTAACAAAGTCTTTAATTTTATTCAACTCTCCTATTCCAAACTGTGTACCAAAAAGACACTAAAATCCTATGGTCACTATTGGCAATTAAAATCATAACTATACACTGGAAAAATGAGGCTCAAGGAATTTGAGACTTTAACAACAACAGTTGCTCACATGGAAATATTAACAGTGAAGAACAGAACTAAAGATCTACTTCTTACTATTACTCTTGGATGAAAGTACTGGAAATACTTGAAAATATCGAAGAAGATATATCATCTTATGTTTCTAACTTTATATAATATAGAATTTCAATGTTATTTGCATAGACACCAATGTAAATAGTTATATAATGGTTTGAAGTTAGTAATGTTTTAGAATTGTAAATATGTTATCTATCTTTATTTCATGTAATGTTTAAGACATCTTATTTGAAATAATAAAAAAAAAATATTTAGTGAAAAAAAAAAGGGTCTAAATACATTATTATCCAGATTCATTACAATATCTAACCAGAAAAAAAAAATCAAAATTTCAACTTCAGGAAGAATTGTATAAGATATTGAAAATGTTATTTTCACTTTTAAAAATTTCTATTAAAAAAGTAGTTTAGACAACATTATTTTTTTTTTTATTTCTCCATCATTGACCAGCAACTGCTACCAGCTTCTCTCCTCATTCACTGGCTCTTCTAGACACACCTTAGCCGATGCCAGACTCAACCTCATTCACATCCAGGGCTGATAATGAAATCAAGACTGCTAATGCAGCAACATACAGTGGCTGCACCTTAACTTCCACCACCTCATGGCAGCTTTGCAAGCTATGCAACTGCTGCCATTGAGAGGTGCATACACACTTTTGCACATGCTTGTTTAGAAGACTAAGCATGTTCACACTTTGCACATGCTTAGTCTCCCAGTGAAGTGATATAACATTTGCAGCATGGAGCTTATCAGGCTCTTAAGTCTACAGTTGTAGAAAGACTAGGCTGCATATCTTACCCCCCCCCCCCAGATAGGCAAACCAATATCAGTCACTTATTCCCATCTACTACACCAGCCCCCTCCAATGCTTGTTGCACTAGTCAAACAGGTCATCTAAGGAGAAGTTAGGGTGTTATCCGTCTACACCATGGAGAGAGATTAGACACCAATGATTTTAATAAAAAAGTAAAGTCTTAATTTAGATCAGCTAAGACTATATCATTGCTAAAAAAGTTTAATGCAGATGATGATGATAATGTTGTTGTTGTTGTTGTGTCTTTCGGCTTTTCCCAGTTAGGGGTCGCCACAGCGGAACTCCGGTCCGCTAATGATTGGTAGTTAATTTTTATGTGCCGAGTTACCAGCCCTGACGCACAACCTTCAACGAAGGTACGCCCATTCACGCATGTCTCCACGCAGAAGACGCTCTAGCTGAGAATCAAACCAGACAGCATCTTACTGTGAGGCAGATTATGATGATAATAATAATAATAATAATAATAATAATAATAATAATAATAATAATAATAATATCCTCTTATAGATGTATACTTTGACAAGATAAAGATCCAGTGTACTGTATTTCTCGTAGGCCCATACCACTATTAAATGTTGGCTCTAAAATTCTTATGTCTATATTTGCTAATACATTAAAATCAGTAGTGCTGTCATTAATAGATGAAAATCAAATGGTATTTACTATTGCTATGGCAAACTCAAGATGATGCAAAAAACTTTCACACTGATTGGTTATGCAAAATTCAACAATACAAGATTAACTATGACAAGTCTAGATGTAGATAAAAAGACAGGCACTCTGAGACAGAAATATTTATTCAAAGTTTTGACAGTTTTGGATTCTTTGATTTTTTTTTTGTATTACTCATCACTATATAACACATATAGTCCTTACACTAAACAGGGATTTTTTATTACAGACCTTTAAACTAAAGGAGCCAGAGATGTGTGCCAGTTATCACCATTACTATTTGCTCAATTGGTTGAACCATTGGTTAATATGGTCAGACAAGAACAATATAAAAATGCATTAAGTTTAATAGTACACTTTCATCTAAAATTCTTCTTTGTGTAGATACTTAATTAACATTATCAGATATGAACACTTCAATCATTCAAGTAGATGCCTCTTCTTGTCTTTTGAAACAACAAAACAACATTGGGTCTAAAATGTAATAGGAATATAATTAAATCATTACTTATAAAGCCAAACACTGAGGCATCTTTGGCAGCTAAATATCATTATAGCTGTAATTACAACTAAATGATGCACTTACATTTGTATTATCTACTAACATTCTTGTAGGTTTTACTAAATTGTTGGTCTGCATGACTTTTTACCCTTTTTTTTGGATTTCCTAGTATTAAGGATATTGTACAAAATTATCACAATCTTATTATGACATAATAAGACATAATCTCAAAATGGAATAAATATTTTCCTTATCTGAGGGCAGACTATGCCTATACAAAGTGGTTCACTTGCCTAACATTCTACCCGCACTGCATATTACATCCATTATGCTGAATAAGAAACACATCAAAGCAATTAACAAGGTTTTTCTATCATTTGTGTGACATCCAAACAGGCAAAGAATTGCCATCTACAGCTACATCAGAACTAGGGTAAAGTGGGAATGCAATTCAGAAAAAATATAAATGTAGGGTATAGCCTTAAATGTTAAGGTTATTATTCACTGGCCTGATAATGAACATACAGCTAAGTGATAAGAATTATATAAAGCTACATGCATCAATAATGAATTCAAATTAGTCAACCAAACATTAAGTCTTATAAATAATAAATAATAAAACATTATGGCGGCACAATAGTGCAATTAATAGCATTGTCACCTCAGAGCAAGAGGTTATCTGGTTCATTTCTCATCTGGATTACTTTCTGTACTGAGTATGTTGTATGGATTTTCACTAGGTTGCCAGTTTCCTGCCACCACCTCAAACATAGTGATCATATGCCATACCTATTTTCTCCGGCATGTATTATGTAATGCACTAGTATTACGGAATAAAGGCATTGGAATAAAAAAGATGAAGTCTGGGTACCACCCTTTCCTTTTTACTAACTCTTTTCCAATAAATCACACTGACTCAAAGACTGTCATGAAATACTCTATAATTAAAAACTTCCAAAATTAATCCTGGATATAACCTTCCTTTTGTACTATCTGCAATTGTTAGTACAGAATCAGAGGTCATCAAGACAATCAAGGATTATGTTTTTCCTTAAAAAAATAGAAGTGGTCTAGATATTATAATCTTTTAAGCCTTTTAACAGACAGACAGACAGAAAGACAGATAATGATGAATTATAAAGAAAATAATTTGCCTTGTTGTCACCTCTGAAAAACCTGTCAAGCATTTTTTTCTAATTGTGCTGGACTAGAATTCATAATAAAATACTCACAAGGCAACAACTGAAATGGCCTGAAATGAGGCTCTTTCTCTTTAGGTTGAGCAAAAATAAGTCACTGTTATGACCCATTGCCCTGAAAGGGAAAAAGATATTGAAACTCACAAGACTGGAAAACTAGTGTCATTACCAAAGAAAGCAATAGTGCTGTGTGTATGTAGGAAAAGTCAGCATCTATTGTTAGAAGAAAAAACACATTTTTTAAATTGCAATAGCAATCATCCAGTGTTAGAAATTGTAAAAAGATACTTTGTGGAGATATAACAAAAGCAATCAAGTGCTACTTTTTTTCTTTTCCCCAACTTTACTTATATTTACTCACATGCAGAAAGCTTATGCACTGAGACAAATGTAACTTTTATAAATCCTTCTGTAGCAAGACAGTTTAAGGTAGGGAACTTTGTACAATACTGGATAAATTTGCCCTCTCTGGTATGTTATTTTTCTCTGCATAATCAATCCTCTATGCTGCCTATAATGACAGACACAATGTTTGAGATACATTAACAGTGTCTTTTATTTTCAGGTATGTTATTACAATTGTTGCTGATGATTTGGATATCAGTTTATGAAGATTGCCTGAAGTTTAATCTGACTTCCTAAGAAAGCTTCAGTATCACTTTCATTATTTATTTACTTCTGTATTTTAGGTCTCTTGACTTGTTACCTGCTCCCATGGATTGTACAGAATAACAGGGCATCAGAACACATTTTTTTTCTCTTAAAAACATTAAAAATGATGCCTGCATACATTAAGCTTCTGGTCTTAAATAGGTGGATACTGAATTAAGAAGAACATTGCTTGCCTTGTAGACACTTTGAAATGATCAACGACTTTTCTGATGGTGCAGTAGAGTACTTAATAGTGTCTATGCAGGATGCTAAGTCTAAATCTGTACCATTTAGCCACACATATCATTCATTATTGTAACTGAGTGCACTGAAATGAAAGTCGACACCTACTAAAGTCTGAAAACTGGTGCTGTCACAAAAATAATTGTGCCGTGCATGGTAAGGAATCCAAGCACCTGTTTAATCGAGCACAAAGCTTTTCTTTAATTCTATTTATGTTAGGAGGCAATGAAAACGGCAAATGGTGTTAAGAAATGTAGAAATATGTCACATACTTGTTTATATAGCTAAATCACTTCACTCACGTTACCAGCCACTTTAGCTGTGTCTGCATTTATAGGAGTACAGCTATTTAAATCTCCACAGTCAAACATAACTTTAAAATAATGCTACTGTAAATTATCCATAATTGCCAAAAATATTACTTTATAGTTTATAAAATCAGTCTAAATGAATTTATAGCAATTACACTATTTTCAGCCCTTGCAAAGCTATTCCAGAGTAAAGACAACCTTACTACATTATTCTTAGTTAACACTCCATCTCACACTGTAGCTCGACATCCAAGGTCAATAGCTGCCAGGCTTTCTCAGTATCCTCACATCCAGCAATTAGTATGAATGCATTTGACCAATAATGTTATTCTGCACCACTGTACTGCTATTGCAGAATAGATACAACCTTACATTACTCTTAGAAACACTCCATCTTATTCTCTATTTCTACAGCTTAGATCAGTGTCAATCAGTACTTTTTCAACACCCCCATACCTGGCACCAATGAAGGGATGTCCCATTCCTGATATCTCCATGTAGCATTGACTGCAGATCCCACTGAATACTCAATTCCCCCCTTAATTAGTTCCAAAAGATAAAACTTACTATCTTTACAAGCACAAACTGACAACCTAAACTCAAAATATTTGCAGTTACCTTACTCTTCCTTAGGCTCATAGGTTCATATGTACTCACTAGGCTACTGATCTGCAAGGATCTTAAGAAGCCTAGCCCTGGATTCCCATGACAGTTTATAGCCTTTATATTTTGCATACAAATAACCCAGAGGAGGCAAAACATAAGTACGCTGGGACAGTTCCATATAAGTAGCATTCTCTGTGATACATACCTATCCCTCCAACATGTTCAGTTTATATTGCAAAAAAAAGTGGAATCCTTTGAGTGGGTATTCAGCCTACAATGAGAATATAACGCTAGGCTTAAGAGATTTGTGAATGTGTAATAGGTCTGAAAGGATAGTGCCTGCCAAGGATCTACATGTGAGGCAGGGGTTGCCTTTTAGTAGCCTGTATTATTCCAAGAAGAGGAATATGCCTTTGAGACTGGCTGCATAATTTATTGTGATTCAGGCCCTTGATTTTTTTTTGTTTTTTTGTTTTGGTTGCTCCAGTTGTGATAAGTCTTTGGACAGGTACATACCAAGTGGGGCATTATATTCAATGATCTACCTGATGTGAGCCAAGTACAGTGGAATAATTACACAGCTGGACCTGGATGCCATTGGATAAGTGATGATCAAAGGACAAATCATTATCAATGTACGTTCCTACATCCCTGACTACTAGATCAAATTTTCAGGCATTTGTTATCAATTTGATAGATTCAAGGGAAGCCATGCATGCAAAATGATACAGCTATGCATTTCTTGTTTTTGATACAAACTGTTTGGAAAAGGCTCTCTTGGAGGATTTTGATGTCTTCCAGAGAGTTTATGATGGCACCAAGTTTGCTTTTGGGATATCAAAACAAATGTTCATGTCAAACAAGAGTGGCCCAGGGACTGAAAATTGTGGTACACCACTAATACCATGTCTTTTGGAGAAGGTAGAGCCATCCACCCTAATGTCATAAGTTCTTTTGTGAGACAACTTGCTATCCAGCGAGTTACAGAGGGATTTACATTTAGCTGGGATAGTTTTTCTATGATACCTGAGAGTGGGATGGTGTCAAAAGTCTTTGCAAGGTCCAGATATGCAGTGTGTACTGATTTTCCTCATCCATTGTTTCAGTAACTTTCTCAAAGAAGCCAACCAGGTTAAGTAGGCAGGATCTACCTATGACATATCTGAACTGGCCTTGGCAGAGAGTTTGTAGGTTACTAATGTCCTTATCTATTAATTTCATAAGGATCCTTTTCACAGTCTTACAGATGAGGATAATCAGGCTTATGGGTCTATAATTACCTAAGATGGGTCTGTTGATGGTCCACCATTGTGCAAGGGGATAACCGTTGCTATACTCCAGTCATCTGGCATGAAGTCTGTTTGCAGGCTGATACTGAATAACATCTACAGGTGGTCTGACAAGTAATGGTTTAGACTGACCAGTAAGCAGCCCAGTATGTTATCCAACTCCAAGAAACACCTTGATGTCTTGTACTTGGGTGATTTGAGGAGAGGGTGTAGATGCAGGTATGGGATCTGAAATATATAGTAGGAGAGAGGGTGTGAAGTTTGAACTAAATTTGTCCACTAGAAGATTGCAGAAGTGGATCATGGTCAAAGTGTGTTCTAGGAAAGGTAATATCTTATTACTTGGATGCCTTTCCTTAATTACAAGAAACAAAATGTTCAAATCTGTCAGTGCGCATATTTTCTTTTTTACATCTACAATAATCACAGGTTTGTAATTACAACTTTTATTTTATACTTTACAGCAAAAACAACAACAGGTTTTGCTAAACAAAACAAAACAGCCACAATGAAAACAGATTTAGCATGAACAATAGTAAACTTCTCTTCCCATGAAACTCACATTTATTCAAAATGCATCTGGCAACCCATAAGACTACAAGAGGCATTTTGGAACTCATAGTGAAATAGCATAGAGTGAAGCACTAATTACCGGCTATGTGAAGGGTGCATGAATTGAAAATACAACAGCTTGGATGGTCCACTGGATGCAAGTGTCCTCTTTAGTGGCAGTCCTGGAGTACTGTCTGGTAAAGTGACTTAGGTTCATATTATAGACAAATGAATGCTGGAGGAATCAAATCCTGCACTACAGAAGCAGCTCATTAACAGCTCATAGTCATACTCATCTACGCTAAGTACCAGATGAACTGTTGTAGTCCAACAAAGTGCATTTTACACCTTTGTACCTGCAAAACACAAGCTAAGTTAAAAATGGTATTCATGGTAAAAATATTAACATAAACTCAGACTACATGCTGACCACTTTATTCACAGCCAAATAATAAATTTGTGGTCAAAAATAAACAAGGAAATCAAAAATTGTACACAAAGAAGAAGGCTCATATGACTATGCTCACATTGCACCATAACACCTGTAGGATCAGTGGCTCATTAAGTTTAACTTTACCCCTGAGCTCTTCAAATCATCTGTCCCCTGCCCACATTTTTTGTATCATGCATAAATGCAAATGTGCCTTGATTCACCTTCCTGATTGTTTTAACTTGTATTTCTTGTATAATACAGCAACAGCTGTTAGTGTGTTTTAAATTTGAAGTTTTGAACATTTTTTCCAGTAAACGTTAAAGCAAAATGTATAAACCAATAATAACAAAGGTACCCATTTCAAATATAAAAAGCCACTCAAACTGCTGTCATTGTAATCAACCAATATCTGCACTGAACGAATAAAGCCACTTTATCTACCGTGTACACATCACATGTCACAACTAGTCCTGCAAAGACAGACTAATGACCTTTTAATGATATCAACTAAGGAGTCAGTTATTTTTAACTGCAGACATACCCCAAACCAAGCAATTATAGCTACATTGTTAACTGCATCCTTCTCAGATGTCCGCTTCAAAAATAATAACAATAATAATGAACAAAGTCACGTATTCAAATTTCTTTCACATAAGAACCTAGTAGCCAAAGTATTCCAACTTAATTCACACACACAGTAGTCCTGTAAAGCCAGATTAAAGACTGCTTAAAATGATGAGATGATAAGGTCATAAGGTATGTTCATCCACAGTTAGCCCCCCACCAGCTGTTATAGCCACTTTTGTTGACTGTGTACACCACTTATTGCTATGAAAAATGAAATTGCACATGCTTTATTGGCAGCTCTTAATGAGCTACATGAAACTGTATAAATATTATTAGCATCATACCATAAGAACCACTCATAAGTAGCACAGTTTAAACAGAAAAGTAGTTGTGAGAGCATAAGAAATATTAACCATATGATAACATATGTTAACTCGATATGCACAATCTCCGCATAAGTAAAATCATCTAAATAATTCCACATTAAAGAGAACTAATAATAATCCAGAGGTTGCTACTGGCAAGCAACTGTATATTTCAGTACTTAACCTACAAATGCAGTGTCTGCTGTCCCTAAAAAAGAAATCATTACTCCATCGGCAAATGCGGTGCCTGCTGCCCTTGAAGAAGAAATTGCCTATGTTACATTAAAAAATGCTGTGCTGGTGAAATTGAGAAACATTCCCTAAACTAGATCAGCTATGCAATAAGGAATGGCTGGTAAAAAACAATAACAGGTTCTTTGTTACTAGGCATGCAGTCCAGGAATCCACTGATGAGCCTAGCCCAAATTTCAAATTACTTCAAAGCACTGTCTGGTTAGGTGACTTGCTCAATGTCATACAGTAGGTTAATGAAGGTGGGAAGATTCAAACCATGCATCCTTGTCAAAGGAAGCAGCCCATTAGCAAGTTAGAGCTTTAGTACTCTGTACTAACTACCAGAGTAACAAGTTTTAAGTAAGTGCAGAAATCCTTTACAATCTGATCTTGTAGAGAAGACTGTATCATAGTAATATGCAACAATTACTACATAATGGGTGCCAGACACCAGCTGGTTCTGATCATCACTCCAAATAATGCACACTGTATGACCTGACAAATGTCAATCTCTTTGCAGTTGCTGGAGGATGTAAAGAAGGTACTACAAAGATGTAAAATTCAACAGCTTTAGATTGCTAAAATGTCACATGTTCTGATCATATCTCACAATCCAGGCCTTAAATTAATTCGTTCTTTAGTGCAATGAATAAAGTAAAGCAATTATAGTCAGATAAATGCTCCAGCAGCTTTTATTCAAGAATCCACATGCCATACAAAATCAGAAATATTACAGCATACAATATACTGTTTTTTTTTTTGGTGGGGGGGTTTATGCTTTCAGAACACCTACTTCTCATTTTTGACCTCCTTATGTTTTCTCTGTCATCAAGAATAGGTATTCCCTCTGACATCACTCAGTACAGGTCTGATCTAGTTAAATGGCTGATAATGCCTTACTATTGCAGCATATTCCTATACAATCAATGGAGCTGGATCGTGGAGAAATTGAGTACTATGCAGAGTAATGAATGAGGCCCCTGCCAGCCACACTGCTATCCCATTGCTTTGGTCTCTCCCCCCATTTACCATAAGCATTGTTCCAACCTGTCAGTATGCATATTATTTTCTTCTTTATTTGTACAATTATCAAAAAGATTTGTTTTCATTAGAAACTGTTTTCCTAATTAAAAAAAAAATCCAGCCATTTTCTAAACAATACAAAATACTCTCACATAGAAAACAGAATTAGCATGAGAAACAGTAAACTTCTCTTTCTGGCAACCCATTAAACTACAATGGATGTACTGAAATTCATACTGAAATAGCATATAGCAAAGTACTAGTAAGTGCCTATGTGAAGTGTACAGGAATTCAAAAAAACAAAAGTGTAATGCATTTGTTGACAGCCTATGACAGCCCACTGGATACAAGTGTCCCTTTTCAGGAACAGCCTAGGAGTACTGTCTGGTGAAGTAATTTGGCAGAGTCACATCAAAGAGAAATGAAAGCTGAGGGAATCAAGCCATGTACTACAGGAAGCAACTCTTAACAGCTCATAGTTGTACTCCTGTGGACTAAGTGCTAAACTGTTGTAGTCTAAGCACAATGAATTTCACATCCATGTGCCCACAAAAAACAAGCAAAATTAAAAATGCATTCACAATTAAAAAGACTTCATGCTGTCCAATTTATTGATGACTAAATAAACACACTGTCAACATTCAAAAGAACAAGGAGACTAAGGATCACATTCAAAGAAACTGGCTCATATTACGATTATCCTGTTTACTACAATCAATTTCTTTCTTTTATACCATAACTGGCTTACAGTCCAGGGGACAATTAAGGACTCTAGTCCAAATTTCCAGTTGTTTCAAAGCACTGAATGGTTAAATGACTTGCTCAAGAATAGGGCAAAAATGTCAGTTAAAACCAGAAATGTCCTGCAGAAGAAGAGATAGATTACCAGACTGGCAGTTGGTATGAAGAATTAAGTCTACTGTTTTTTGTATTCAAGGTACAAGGTTTGGCTCTGTCAGGGCACTTAATTAGACAGGGGCATTACAAACACCCACACACACACACACACACACACACACACACACACACACACACACACACACACACACACACACACACACCTGGTTCTTGCAATTGGGATCTAAATTTAGTTTGCTTGCCTTTGGGATTTACTGTGTTATAGATAAATATGAGAAAGATGGTCTGCTCACTGATTTGTCTCTCTACCTGTTTTTGCAATTGGGATCTAAACACAAGAAATTTGGTCTGCTTGCACCTGTAGTACTTCCAGGAAGTCTTTCTCATTGGTTCATAATCTGAGCATATTGGGACTGGAGGACTGAAGATGAATCACGCAGAAGAGTTAGTGTTTTATAGCTGCAGAGCAGGTTTTTAAATTGTTTTATGAATCACACAAAGAATCTAGATTTTATATCTACTGCAGCATGCAGTTTTTTAAATTGTTTTGTGGCCAGGCCAAACCGCCAGCCAGCACCAGGCCCTACATAACTGTCTAGGTCACCTAGTGCTGGATACAACCTTGAAAGATTGTCTATATCCTCTGGTCTGAGTGTGTGATATCCTTTACTGTTCACTCTGTGCAGTGGTGGCATTGTTTCTGGGGTGCTTAACATAGTTAAATAAGGCTTTGTGGATAACTTTACCTGTGCATCTATTTTTACTTCATATTTAGATCCGCGGTGGTGGTGCTGCGGTAGCATTGTCACCTCACAGTAAGACGATGACCAGTTCGACTCTCAGCTAGAATGTCTTCTGCGTGGAGACATGCGTGAATGGGCATACCTTCGTTGAAGGTTGTGCGTTAGGGCTGGCAACTCAGCACATAAATATCAACTGCCAATCATTAGCGGACCAGAGTTCCGCTGTGGCGACCCCTAACCGGGAAAAGCCGAAAGACACAACAACAACAACAATATTTGGATTTGGTGTATTTAATCAGGTTCCAAAGTTCATTGTTGAGAGTAGCAAGAGTATTATTGGTATCTGGAAAGTTAAATTTAGTTTTGCAAACAAAAAAACTTTTTTATAAAGCCTGTTTATATAAGGGTTCCACTATAGGGATTTATTTTTAAATTGGTATTGTATTTACTTCTCGGGGGGACTGATGCATCTATAGAGCTACTTCCATGTGAATAGAATTTGGAGGTAAAGGATTCTGCATAAGCAGCAAGGTTGCCAAGATGGAAGGGACATTTGAATTTAGCAATCATCACTCAGTTTAAGTAGATGAGCTTTACCAAAATCTCTGAATACCAAGATATTGAAAGATGCTTCTGGCTTCACACTTAGGATAAATGTGACTGATCTGTGTTCTGATTTGATCAGGGAAGAAATTACAATAGGATTTTATTATCTCTGATTGTGCTGTGGACTGTCTGGTCCAGAGAGTTTGTATTGATAAAATCCAGACATTTCTGGGCGTGCATATTTGAGGATGTGTACATCTCTCATTTAAATTCCACTCAGAGAATGATGTTTGGCTTAGTACATAGCAATTCCATACTGGTTAGGTAATTGTGGCCTGAGGAAGGACATAGAGGGTGGGTCCTATATTTAGCTATGACATAATAAGAGGTTTTGTTAATAGTAAGTTGGACATGGAGGACTTCCAGATAACTATATTTTTCAAATGATTCTGGAGGTGAAATGACTTTTTAAGAACATTGAGACAGTGCTGCCTTTAATGCCTTCATCTAATGTGGTGGACCTGAACATGTAATAGGCATTGAAACCCTTCACTGATGGAGTGCTGTCATTAGTCTTGAACCAAGTCTCTAAAGATGCACATAACAATTTTTTTTCTAGGGTAAGGAGTGCTTGTAAGGAATATAGCTTTTTGTTGAGACAAAAAGAATTGAGTAGCAATACCTTTACATTTTCCAAATCCTGCTTAGCTATGTTGAAGGCTTTAGAAGACTTACATTGCCTAAAAAAGGCAATATGGGATGGACAAGGATTTGGCCAATATTCAAAAGCTTTAGGGGTATAGGTGCAGGCCATCCTTGGCAAAGCAATTTTGAATGTCTGCCATGTCCTGAAAGGCTGACATATATCATTTCCCTTAGAATGACACCAAAAATTAAAACAATTGTTGAAGTCAATAACATTTTGTTTGTATTGTGGCATCATTCTTGGTTCTGGTACAATGCTGCTCAAATTAAGGTTCATACCTGCCTCAGTCACACATTCTGAGAGCTCCACCATGTTTCTCTTTATATAGACCAGGAAGGGATGTCTAAAGTCATTTACATCCACTTGGACTATGACTGTATCATATGTGTAATTGTGGTGCAAAGACTTGAACGCATGCATAATGTGGTGAATCCTGACACATAATAGGCAACTGACTGTGAACCTCTCCTTGCACAGCTTGATGCATCTCATTATAGAGTCACCTATGACTAGGATAATGGAATATTTGGAGATTTGCCTTATGGGTAAATCTTAGATGTGTGTTTCATGGCCTGTGCTGCCTGCATTGCATGTTTGTGAGTTTGCTGAGGGTATTGTTTCTTATGTTACATTTTGTAGGCATTTGTGGTTTAGGTAAGTTACTTTAAAGAGCCTGGGTTTATGTAGATCTACAGTAAACTCTCACTTAACCAGCACCCATGGAGATTGGTAGATGCCAGTTAAGTGTAGTTTCCAGTTGCTTGAGAGCTGCTTTGCAATTTTTGATTGTCTCGTATACTGACATACGAGCCAATCAAAAATCGCAAAGCAGAGCCTCTTCTGTTCAATGTGCAGAAGAAATATTTGAAGAAGTAATCTCAAAATTATTCCTGAAAAGCAGTTCCTAGGCTCATCAGTGAGAAACAGTAAACTTCTCTTTCTGGCAACCCATTAAACTACAATGGATGTACTGAAATTCATACTGAAATAGCATATAGCAAAGTACTAGTAAGTGCCTATGTGAAGGGTACAGGAATTCAAAAAAACAAAAGTGTAATGCATTTGTTGACAGCCTATGACAGTCCACTGGATACAAGTGTCCCTTTTCAGGAACAGCCTAGGAGTACTGTCTGGTGAAGTAATTTGGCAGAGTCACATCAAAGAGAAATGAAAGCTGAGGGAATCAAGCCATGTACTACAGGAAGCAACTCTTAACAGCTCATAGTTGTACTCCTGTGGACTAAGTGCTAAACTGTTGTAGTCTAAACACAATGAATTTCACATCCATGTGCCCACAAAACCAAGCAAAATTAAAAATGCATTCACAATTAAAAAGACTTCATGCTGTCCAATTTATTGATGACTAAATAAACACACTGTCAACATTCAAAAGAACAAGGAGACTAAGGATCACATTCAAAGAAATTGGCTCATATAACGATTATCCTGTTTACTACAATCAATTTCTTTCTTTTATACCATAACTGGCTTACAGTCCAGGGGACAATTAAGGACTCTAGTCCAAATTTCCAGCTGTTTGAAAGCACTGAATGGTTAAATGACTTGCTCAAGAATAGGGCAAAAATGTCAGTTAAAACCAGAAATGTCCTGCAGAACAAGAGATAGATTACCAGACTGGCAGTTGGTATGAAGAATTAAGTCTACTGTTAGTTGTATTCAAGGTACAAGGTTTGGCTCTGTCAGGGCACTTAATTATACAGGGGCATTACAAACACCCACACACACACACACACACACACACACACACACACACACACATACACACACACGCACACACCTGGTTCTTGCAATTGGGATCTAAATTTAGTTTGCTCGCCTTTGGGATTTACTGTGTTATAGATAAATATGAGGAAGATGGTCTGCTCATTGATTTGTCTCTCTACCTGTTTTTGCAATTGGGATCTAAACACAAGGAATTTGGTCTGCTTGCACCTGTAGTACTTCCAGGAAGTCTTTCTCATTGGTTCATAATCTGAGCATATTGGGACTGGAGGACTGAAGATGAATCACGCAGAAGAGTTAGTGTTTTATAGCTGCAGAGCAGGTTTTTAAATTGTTTTATGAATCACACAAATAATCTAGATTTTATATCTATTGCAGGGTGCAGTTTTTTAAATTGTTTTGTGGCCAGGCCAAACCACCAGCCAGCACCAGGCCCTACATAACTGTCTAGGTCACCTAGTGCTGGATACAACCTTGAAAGATTGTCTATATCCTCTGGTCTGAATGTGTGATATCCTTTACTGTTCACTCTGTGCAGTGGTGGCATTGTTTCTGGGGTGCTTAACATAGTTAAATAAGGCTTTGTGGATAACTTTACCTGTGCATCTATTTTTACTTCATATTTAGATCCGCGGTGGTGGTGCTGCAGTAGCATTGTCGCCTCACAGTAAGACGCTGACCGGTTCGACTCTCAGCTAGAGTGTCTTCTGCGTGGAGACATGCGTGAATGGGCATACCTTCGTTGAAGGTTGTGCATTAAGGCTGGCAACTCAGCACGTAAAAATCAACTGCCAATCATTAGCGGACCGGAGTTCCACTGTGGCGACCCCTAACTGGGAAAAGCCGAAAGACACAACAACAACAACAACATTTGGATTTGGTGTATTTAATCAGGTTCCAAAGTTCATTGTTGAGAGTAGCAAGAGTATTATTGGTATCTGGAAAGTTAAATTTAGTTTTGCAAACAAAAAACCTTTTTTATAAAGCCTGTTTATATAAGGGTTCCACTATAGGGATTTATTTTTAAATTGGTATTGTATTTACTTCTCGGGGGGGACTGATGCATCTATAGAGCTACTTCCATGTGAATAGAATTTGGAAGTAAAGGATTCTGCATAAGCAGCAAGGTTGCCAAGATGGAAGGGACATTTGAATTTAGCAATCATCACTCAGTTTAAGTAGATGAGCTTTACCAAAATCTCTGAATACCAAGATATTGAAAGATGCTTCTGGCTTCACTTAGGATAAATGTGACTGATCTGTGTTCTGATTTGATCAGGGAAGAAGTTACAATAGGATTTTATCATCTCTGATTGTGCTGTGGACTGTCTGGTCCAGAGAGTTTGTATTGATAAAATCCAGACATTTCATGTTTGAGGATGTGTACATCTCTCATTTAAATTCCACTCAGAGAATGATGTTTGGCTTAGTACATAGAAATTCCATACTGGTTAGGTAATTATTTAGCTATGACATAATAAGAGGTTTTGTTAATAGTAAGTTGGACATGGAGGACTTCCAAATAACAATATTGTTCAAATGATTCTGGAGGTGAAATGACTTTTTAGAACATTGAGACAGTGCTGCCTTTAATGCCTTCATCTAATGTGGTGGACCTGAACATGTAATAGGCATTGAAACCCTTCACTGATGGAGTGCTGTCATTAGTCTTGAACCGAGTCTCTAAAGATGCACATAACAATTTTTTTCTAGGGTAAGGAGTGCTTGTAAGGAATATAGCTTTTTGTTGAGACAAAAAGAATTGAGTAGCAATACCTTTACATTTTCCAAATCCTGCTTAGCTATGTTGAAGGCTTTAGAAGACTTACATTGCCTAAAAAAGGCAATATGGGATGGACAATATATTTAAACCCCCTTTTAGCTCTAAAAAATTGACAGACTGATTGACCAGTCCTCTAGCCACAGCATGCAAGGATCTCATGACCTTTGTTCTTGGTTTATAAATCCACTCTTTTGCATAAATAAGCTATCTATTATTTGAAACATCTACCTTGACATACAGAAAGCTACCTTCATGTGTCCATTTCCAAAACTTGCTTGTTCTAACACAGCATATGACATTAGACCCATCTTCCTTCTCCTAACTCCAGGAAAATTCTTGAGAACCTGGTGTACTTCCAACTCTGTGAACAATAAGACTTTTTTTCTAAATGCCAGCATAGGTTAAAGGCATAGACAAGTGATATGAAATCCCTATGGACACTGACTGAAGGCATTCCCCAAAACGTGGCTAAAGGCCCTCCCAAGGCAGCTTTTATAGACCTCACCAAATCTTTTGACCCAGACAGCCAGTAATAACTCAAAGGTTGTATACACACTCAAGAATAAATGCAGGAGTAACACAGCAGCATTTTAACTACTTGTGTAACTCATAATTCTGTATCAGGACTGACTCCTCCTTTTTTTTTTTTTTGCAGCTTTTCCTTCTCTCGGTCAGCATGTATTTTATCATTTCTTCCTTTTTTTTTTAGTTTTATTTGGTTGAATTTCAGTGCTTTGTCAAATGTTCCCAGTGTTTTTCTAGGCATAGTGGGGGTCACCGTGTGTGCAGTTTTAAAGCATTATTTTCATTTTTCCCCACTGATATGAGACCATGGAGTTGGTATATTCAATTAACAAAGATGTGTGGGATGGGTGAGACCCCTACAAGGAGTATGCAGGTGAATTTGTTCTCCTGGCAAAAAAATGTATTGAAAGTGCATGTTTCATTTGTAGTAATAACATTTAGTTTGATGTCTGTGTAAACACAGAGGGAGCTGTTTTGCATTCCTAAAACAGGGAGTCCTTTAGAATCAGTTTACTATCAATTTGTCGACTGTAACACAGTCAAATAGTCATGTTGTCGAAACAATATGTCGGTTCGCACATCAGCTAACATAAATGTCGGCCAGATATCCAAAAATGTCGATATCAACATTTTTCAAACAAGAAGCAGACTCCCAGACTGTCTGCATGTTAAAGTTGCCACACTACATTACATGTTTGCAGGGGGGCAAGCCCCCTGCACCCCCCCATGTGGGGGGCTGCACCCCCCTACTTATATATACAAACTCCGAGATCACACTACAGTGAGGGTAAGCGTACATTTCCCAATCCCCACTATAGTGCGATATGGCTTGGAATGTTGGAATTCACAACAGCGAATGCTGTATTGCATTCGCTGATGTAAGTTCCGACATTTTTTGTGTCGATGTTTTGAGTCGACATACGGCTCTCTCGACATTTTGTAAATCGCACAAGTTGCGATTGACAAATTGATAGTAAACCTTAGAATCACTACTAGTTCCCATTCTGTTTTCTCTGCTACCCAACCCCCTTTCTATCAGCCTTTCAGGCATCAATATCATTTTCTGTGATGTTGATGAGGTACTTTACAGATCCACCCCTCCTCCACCTCCACCAGCAAAATATGACTTGAATTCAGCCATACCAGACTGATAGATCAATGGCAATGACAGTTCCAAACAATGACATCCTGATTAAGCTACATAAAGCCAAGGAAATCGCCTTTGGGGATGGATTTAGTCAGTTACCCATGCAGCCTTTCTCTCTCAAATACATTAGCTACAGTAAGTACCTCGGAATAGGCCAAGCTCAGTCTTTTACTTTTCCAAATTACAATGAACCACTAAAGTAAAAAAAATCAACAAACTATTATTGAAGTCATGGAACACGTCATGTTTACTTTCCCCTGAAGACAAGATTGCAATTGGACAAGGTATATGCTAAACTCACACAGAATGGGGTCTTCTGCTTATAGCAACTGCCTAAGAGAAAAGAAAATATTCCAAATCATAGCAACAATGGTGTAGCTAGGCATACTCTTTGTTGTACTGAATACGGTTTTCTAGGCATTGCTTAGAGAAACCATAGTTTATTTAGGTCATACTATGACAACAACTGTTTAAATTAATGCCTCCAATTACAGTATCATAGATTGAAAAAAATGTCCATTTAATGATTTTAGAGGGAGAGTGATGTAAGCATCTGTTAAGTGCTGGCGGAGTGTTTCAATTTTTAACTGACAGGTGTGTTGGAGGACAGCAATAAGAACACACAAGTAAAAAAATATATTCTCTAGTTACACCCCTGCATACCAAATATAATCTGTAGTTATTTTATTTTATTTTCTCCTTGTAAAAAGCATCACTGAGTAATCCCCAGTAAAAGAAACTGTGGACATATTGTCTGGATCCTTCTCATTTAAACTCTTATCCTTGCACTACATAGAAAAAATGCCATAAACGCCTTCATCTGACAGAGCCTTGGATCCTAAGCCAGCGAAGGTGTCAATATAAAATAACATAAACCATGCTCAAGTAGCCATTCATTCTTAGTTTTAACAGCATACATGGACCCTACTTCTCTTCCTTACTCAGAGGTCGCTCCAGTTTTAAACATTTTTGCACGCAGCTAATTCAACACATTCTTTAAAGGTATCAAAGCAGCTGTTTCACTCAAGTCACCATTAACTAATTCACTGGTCCTCTTCAATCCTTCCAACTTGTTAATGTCCTAGTTTTACATTTTTTAACTTTATTGTTATGCCTGTTTTGATTTACCACTGCTATTTGTTAATATGATAAAGTTTTAAATGTTACAAGTGCCCTTTTTGATTTTAGTTTTTTTGTGTTTTTACTGTTTATGTAACCTTCCTTGCTAATGAAATATAAAGCATGCTTAAATGTTTGTGTTCCCTAAGTATTGTTTACTTTGTGATGTATAAATAACTGTCCTTTGCACCAAGGTGATGCCTTAACCAGGTAATTTTTTTTTTTATCACTGCATTATATCAGTGAACATACTCCAAAGACGTAAGCCAACAAGTACACAATCAAACCAACAAACAAAAATAGGTTGCCTCATAATGGAACACAAAGTATTGCATTGACAGCTGTCTCAAACTATACCAGAATAATAATCTGACAAGACTCTGAAATTTGAATAAAAAGTGAGCACGAAGATGTGTATGTGGCTGGAAAAAAAGAATGAAACATAATAGAAATATTCCAGTTTTTACACTGCTGATGGAGACTTGTGTGACCTTGCAAAGTTCTTGGCATCATGCTACTTTTCTCCTCTCCAGTCTGTACTGTGCACAAAGAAATCGGAGGCCCTATGTTTGGGTTAATTCATCACTTCCAGAAAGTTAGATATAAATATATAATGAAAACCAGAATAGTTTGTTTTCTTCAGTATAAATATTTATATATTACAGTTCAAGAAGTCTGCCTTGTAATATACACCTTGACAAAAGACATCATTGAAAACTGAAAGAATCAGAGAAACTGTAATGTGGATCATGTGCATCCGTGTGTGTGTGTGTATGTGTGTGTGTGTGTGTGTGTGTGTGTGTGTGTGTGTGTGTGTGTGTGTGTGTGTGTGTGTGTGTGTGTGTGTGTGTGTGTGTGTGTGTGTGTGTGTGTGTGTGTGTGTGTGTGTGTGTGTGTGTGTGTGTGTGTGTGTGTGTGTGTGTGTGTGTGTGTGTGTGTGTGTGTGCATGTGTCTGTGTGCTCATTCAGTGTTAAGCCAGCATCAGCAATAACCAGCACAGAAAAGTTGATGTACTATTGCAGAATTGCACATCATACATTACCAATAACCAATGGAATATGTCAACAAAATGTTAAGGAATCATTACTGCAGATATATGCTAGAAATAATATTTTCCAGTATGTGCAATACTGGAAAAAGCAGCGCTACCCTAGGATGTTTGAGGCTTATCCACTGCAGGTATAGGTTGTTTCATTATTTGTAAAAGGGATTTTCCCAGTAATACACATCTTTCATGTTATTACTTTTATGCTTAACATTAATTGAAAATTTATTTTGCATATATTTATTATAAAAATAATTATATTTTCAAAATATCAGACATGGAACATTATACTTTACAATTCATAACCTTCTTCTAGAGTGCTACCAAAAAAACAGAAAACTAAATAATCACGGTATGTTAAAAACTGTGTAATCAGCTCTGGTTAGAAAACAAAAGGTGATTAAGCACTCATTTCTCAGTGTGCCTATCTCTTGTTTAAGCAGTGCAGATTAAAATAAGAATCCCCTATATCCTTCCAGGTGCCTGTATGTTAGACATACGGGGCACAAATGTGCAACACCCAAAATACATAGAAATGACTGCAGCAGAATAAATGTTATGCTTCTTGATCTGAAAATACATAAATGTCAGAGATGGCTCCTTAACTAATCAACTGCACGTCCATTAAGACTGCATTAAATGTGCCATCTTATTCTCATATTTGGCAATTTTTTGCACTGTAAGTGCAAGTCCTGCCATCATTAGCATGGCGGTTACTCTACACTGTAGTTACCAACATTGCATATTAGTCTGTTCTATCGATTATGTGAAGAACAAAAAAAGAGCACAATAACATTAACACACCTGCAACCTAGAATGAGGACACCTGTCTGTATGCGTGTGTGTGTGTGTGTGTGTGTGTGTGTGTGTGTGTGTGTGTGTGTGTGTGTGTGTGTGTGTGTGTGTGTGTGTGTGTGTGTGTACGCATTTACCAGGGGTAGCTTGTTTAACTGTTCTCATATCTGGAATATACCGCCTCTTGGTAACCATTTGAAATGTTGGGATTCCTGTACTGGAATACAGATACCAAATGGCTGAAAGAACGGACTTACATACACCAAGTCCAAGATGCCATTTCTTGGAATATTCCCTTTTCTCTAAGATAAGGTGATCTTGGAGTTGGCATATATAAGTTTGGGGGAAGAAGTTTAAAGGTGAATAGAGATTTTCAAAATTCATTCTTCTCCTGTGTTTTTGGTCTTTTTTTTCTGCTTTTCAGCACTCGGCATTTCAAGTGCGGACATTTCAGTAGGGATCTCCACTCTTAGCTTTTTACACTGAGAATTCCTTTTGCCATTTCTGGCTTCATACAGGCTAAAAAACTCAAAATATTAAGTGAGGCCAGGCCTTCTTTAAGTGTTATGATCTGCACCAGGAGCCTGGACATCTTATTGTTATGTTCATGTCAGTAGTTTTTGAACTGGCAGCATTCTTGCTCCATAAAATATATTCACACAACTTTTCTCCACTGTGACTTTTAGCACCAATGCTTCAAAATGATCTCCAGGCATAATAATATATTCTGCAAATGTTCCTAGTTTAAATTCAGTGTGCAATTTTATTCATGCTTATCACTTCTTGTCAGCAACTTGATTTGCAGATATTTCACTGTTTCTGAAGCTTTCTCATACTTCATTATAACAATGTTTTTCACTTTACTATTGCTGACAACTTGTACTCATCAACTAAATGCAGTTCTGTTTGGACATGAGTCTTTATATTTACATATCTCTGCAAAATGATTATTTATAGTTCACCATCTGCAAAACTGAATGAACTCAGGGCACTTCTTCCTCTTATGCTTGTAGTTACACCTAGTGCACAATGTTTGAATTTCAAATATGTCATGCTTCCTATGTACCACAGTCATACCTCTCAACCTCTTAGAGTAGGAAATCTGGACAAAGCCTTAAATAATAGGGGCAATGGGACAAAAATAGGGACAATTTTTAAGTATTGCTCTTACAAACTTAGAAAGTTGATAGAATAACACATTTTGCATCAACATGAATTTTCCGAGGGGTATGAAGACTGACTCTGAAATGTATGCCATTATTTTCTGACTTCAGTCCTTAATCAATTGCCAATGATTTGCCAGAAAACCATAATTTTATTGAGAAACAGACCAAAAACATGAGGCAAAACTCTGGACATTCTGCGAAAATCTGTACAGTTGAGAGGTGTGACACAGTGCTCTCCTTCTCATTACTATTCCTTCTACAATGCATTTTCACTTTGTTTTTCCTTTATTCCTTATATTTTATATTGCAAGCATTCATTTTCTCAGTACGTTCCTTTAACTAGCTAACCACTACTATGCTACTCTGTGTAAATAAGTCTGCAGTTTATTATGAGTTCATATAAGTTGTTTGATTATTTCTTGTACCCAAAGTATTTTTTTATCAGTGAATAATGCAGCTCACTATATTTAGCCTGCCACTTAATTCTTTAGCTGAGTAATGTAAGCATCTGTAGTCTGAGGACTAAACGCCCTTGTGAAAAACAGATAGTAAATAAATGGCAAGTTCTTTCTAGGCTCAGAATAATTCCTTAACTTCTCTGTAAAGGCTGCAATTGTGTCTTTTTCTTTTTCTTGAAAAGTAAAAGACTTCAACTTATTTAAAAACTTCTTCCCCAGTGACATATAGAAACGTGGAATATTGCATGTTTTTAGACTTCTCAACTATTCTACTCAATGAGAAACAAATCAGATTTGTGGATCTAAAGCTGCTAGTGTTCAGCTAAGTTGTCTTGCAGTGAGAAAATTCCTGGTGACTGCACCCAGACTATTTTTCTAATTGCAGATTATACTTCTAAACACAGCTACTCTCAAAAATGAAAATGCATCATGACTTAACATCATGTAGCATGTAGATGTTTATCAATATGCTAAATAATGAAAGAAACAAAGCTGACATGCTTCTAGCCACCTAGACTGCATTGTAGAAAGATATGTATCACATGGTACACAATTTCCTGTAGCTGGGCATCTGCATATTTAAAGATATGTGCCCTTGTATGCTGGACTAGGTCTCTGACTTTGACTCTAAGCTACAAATTGTAAAGGCTGCCCTCTTCACAGGCTTCCACTGCTGCTGTGCTACAACTGCAACTCTCCATGGTGACCATGTGAGCAAATGACCACAGTCAGCTCTATGGGTAGGAAAGGGAATATCACTTTACTGCTCTGCACTAACTTGAATGAGCACTTCTCTACTTTAGAACAGAATATTCCATGGTGTGCATTGTGCCTTTGCTAACATTTAAATAGGCCACTCTGATTTAATCAGCAGATATTTCTCCCTCCTCCACAGAATGGCCTTCAGTGTCCCTAGAGATGCTTGATACCATGCACATACCTCAAAATTACAAAGTTATGCTACAAAATCATGCTTGAAAATGCAGAACCAAGGCATCCATCCACTCCAAGCCACTCGAGGAAAATACAGCTTGAACAATTAATCCAGTAGTAACATATCTAGCCAGGATGTTTTCCATCAGGTGAGAGTTTGGACTGATTCCTGTGTCTCATCTTCTGTTAGTACCACAAATGATGACCAGAGGACATAGTAATTAGCAAAAACATCTAGTGAAGCTGCGGTGACTTTAAGACAGATGTACATCTCTCTAGAAATGCTAGTCAGTCAATCATCATGGCCTACTACACTACTTTTTTACAAGGGAAGCAGGCCCCTGCATGCCCCAACATGAGGGGCAAGCCTACCTTTCACTCCCTAAAAAAACAACTCCAAGATCACTATACATTGTAAAAAGAAAATATTCTGAAAATTTAAATTTCAGACTCAGTATATGCAAGCCCAGATTTTTGGCTATTAAGTCTCTAGATTACAGGAATCTGCATTTTCAGTCCCATTATTTTAAATGGTGAACATCACAGCTCTTTTCACATGCAGTTTATCCATGTCTTGACTGGACATCCTCATCTTCTCTTGCCTTCCTCCTGTCACTCATAGGAATACAGGAGCAATACTAGACAAGTAATCCCAGGGGCCATAAGAGGCCTAGCCATATACAGCTATAAGAAGACATACTTAAAGGTTCTTGCCACCCTTTATCAGTACTTCATAGTGCCCATCTCCCAACTCAAGTAGGGTTGTACTTGATAACACTGATGAAAATGTTGTCTACCTATCTAATCATCAAGAGTAATATTAAAGGTAGTACTTCACTTAACCTGTTGTGGTAACTTATTCTATAGGCTGCAAATACACTGAGTTGAGATAGTTTTATGATTTAAGGCTCCGTGGTGGCACTAAACTAGGGAAAGGGCAGGTTCTGTTACAGCTACATTACCAGTAAATAGGTAGTAGGTCGCAGTTCCTTTAAGTTGGCCAGCTAAGGCCATTCATTGAGTTTATTTTCGAAGATATGCCTGTTTGGTAATACTAATGTTCGATGTGTAATGTTTGATGTAAACCTGTTTGATGTAATATTAATTCGATACTGAACACAGACCCGGATGTCACCACATAACAGAATGGCTCATCCTTGTGTTTAAAAGCCTATTTGTTGAAAGAGGATGGAATCCATAGTGTTGCTTAAATGTTTTCTTAATTCCTTTTTAATTTAGCTGGTAGGAAGCACCAGTACTGAAAAGTGATATGATATTATATCTATAACAGCTGAGAACTCAATATTAGCTGCAGGCAAAAAAGTATGAACAGTATAGGAGGTGTGTATAGCTAAACAGAGTGATTTAACAGTCAGTGATATAGGACAGAAGGATAGCAGCTGTCAAAATAGCAGTTAATAGTAGGCCCATCAGTGATTTAAACAGAATACTGGCATCAGAAGAACACTTTGCGGCTCTTGACTGGATGAAGGACAGCAGGGGCAGAAGCTATTGCTGAAAACAAATAGCATAGCTTAAGGAGTAAGATGACTGAGTCAGGGATATACTGGTAGTGTATGTTATGCCCTTACTACTGCACTCAGCAAGTATCATGAATAAAAGGCAACCCCGTCTAAGGGAGGGAAGGTGGCTGGGGTACACTGGAAGATTTATAGCTTCATACGGTCATAGATTAGTACTAGGCTAACTGCCCTTGTGGGCCATTTTAAGCCTAGCCAATTGACCCATGGGAGAATCAAACCCTGCACCTTGTGATCCCTGTCTGTTCTTTTGCACCATGCTGCAGAGTCTTGACTTGGCCATTGTAATCAACAAATATTATAGGTACCTTATGGGCTTCAGAAGAAACTTTATAAGATCAAAATGTTTTAGTTCTCCTTGACTAAGACTGTAACTATCTACTAAAACCTCCCACACTGAGAGAAAAGAACCAAGCCTACCATAGTTCTATACAGCCTCAGTTGAAGGGAAACTTGTATCTGCAGTGGTGGGTAAGCCTAACAGCTTATGGAGATAGCTAACAACATTATTAAAGGTCTAGCACTCTGAAGAATGACCAGACTGCTACCTGTGACCTAATGTGTGTGATCTGTTTGTTATAGTACTTGGAAACCTCTTTTTATTTTAGGTGAGCAAGCTATTGCACTCATTCCCACCTACAGATTAATTTAAGGAAAAGAAACAAAAATAAAAAAGCAAGAGGTGGCATGTCTAAAACTGGTTATTGTAAAGAGACACAACTCTGCAGAATAAATACATTGCAACAGAATGGCATTTAGGTATAGCTAATTGTAGCAGTGCACCAGTGAGCCATATTACAGCTATTATTTGTAGAAGTATAAAAATATCTTTAGCTCAACAAGTAGCACACTTGTCTTTAGTGCTAGAAACTCAGAACGCTCTGTGGTCTATTCCCTTCCCATGTAGTTGAATTAGTGCACTGCAATGCAGCATAAGGGGTACTGCACTCTTAAGTGTGTAAGATGGGGTGCTACACTCCCAAAAGTGTAAAATGGGGTGCTACACTCCCAAGTATGTAAGATGGGGTGCTATACTCCCAAGTGTGTAAGATGGGGTGCTACACTCCAAAAGATGTAAAATGGGGTGCTACATTCTCAAGTGCATAAGATGCTAAATCAAGGTCCCACCTGCTGGAGTTGGTGATAGCATAGGTGGATATAAAAGATCCCACAGCACTTGTTGGAAAGAGGAGGGTTTCCTTAGATAATTAGCTAAAATTTCCCAAATCAGTATGAGTATCACCTCTGGTCTCCCCTGAATAGAAGTCATTGGGCCTATGGGACTAACTCAGTCAACAAAAAGTCAAAACATACATTAAAAATAAAATGTTAAGAGGCTTATTAAATACCACACAGAGACAGTGTATGTGATCTGACTTCATTTCTCTGGAACTGAAATCAGAACTGCAGCTGGATCACCTAGTGCCCAATGCTGGCCCCCAATGTATCTGATGTAGCACTCCACCCTCTTAGAATCTGACTTAGTGCTGTAGGATCTTCTATATCCACCTATCAGCACAAAGGTGTTAGATGTCAGGTGATTGTAAGGGTACCTTATAATTGTATTTTAGAAGATAATATTAAATAGGTACAGTTTAAGTTCTTGTAAGAATCATAGAAAGCAGTATGGTAGCTAGCTCAGTGGAAGAAGTTAAACAAGCAATAATGTCTGACAGTGCGGGCATTAAAGAGAAATAATGGAGCATCCAGGGGTGTTGTGAGACCTGTTGCTATAGAATGGAGGGCCTCATCACCACTAAATGAAGCTTTATTACCATGCAATGCTCACTCTGGAGGGCATAACTGCACTTAGAAAACTGGATAACCGTTAAGTTGTTTTGCAGATTTTTTTTAGTATATACTTTTTTTTAATTTTTCTTATATAAAATAGTTCATCTACCTAGAGGTTGGAAGATGGTGAAGGATATGTAATTGTTAATGATGAAAATGTTTTATGCACAAAATATAAAAGTTTAATAATAGCTCAACATAAACAGACACACACGCGCACACACACACACACACACACACACACACACACACACACACACACACACACACACACACACACGCACACACACACACACACACACGCACACACACACGCACACACACACGCACACACACATGCTGATGGACTTCCTGACAGTTGTGAAGGCTTGTGTTTGTCTGTGTCACAGCAACCAGACCCCCTCCTGATAACATCTATTAGGACTGTAAAACAGAACTGGAGCAGTAAAGTGTAAACAAAAAGTTTACTTTTTAGCCTGCAGTTTTCTCCTCTGTTACTTTTTTAAGCTGTCGTTAAGTAACAGAATATTAATGGCAGCAGGATGAAAATGTTGTTAGTCATAGTGTATCCTTTTCCTGCCATGAAGAGGTGCAATTGTTTTTCTTCAGACTCTTATTGTCTGGTTTGGAATGTAGAGTCACAATCAGCATTTCATTTCTTTCTGGATAGTTTTCTATTTTATAATGATTTGCAATAAGAACTGGCTAGATTTGCCAACTGAACAATTTTATTTATGGCTGTTATTAGGAATAAAGCAGAAATTCCCTAAGAGTCCAAGAGCAGAATAAGTTTTTCTTACATTTATTTCATTGAATTGCACTTCTTAACACGTATAATTGTGCTATACAGCTAATCTACTACATTTTGCACTGTTATAAAGCTTTTTTTTACTGTTTCACTGCATTTGTGTACTGTTTTATACTGTTTTAATTGTATTTTTCATTGTTAGATAGTATTTCATTACTGTAATTGCATTTTTATTGAATTACTTTACTGTAAACTGCTTTTTCATACTGAGTTGTATTTTCTGTTTGTGAGGAGCTAGTAGCCGTAGTATAGTTTGCCACCCTCCCTCCCTCCCTGTTGGTGTCTTGTTGTTATACTTGGTGGCTTTGCAGTTGCCTGCCCCTACTGTAAATTTGATCTGGGATGCTCCTCCCAGTCTAGTGTCATTAGCTCATTCTACCTACTGCAGATAGAACATTTGAGAAGGCCAACCCACTTAGTTTCTTAACCTTGAATTATATTCTGTTCCTCCTTTCTCCCTTTTCACTTTATAAAAAAAACACTTTGCTAGAATCTACCATTGCTAGAATCTCCTTGTGTTCTGACTGAGTGTGCTTCTCAAAAATCTGGAAATATAGAGCTAATAAGTATATTTTTTGGAACTTTTTAACTATTCAGAGTTCTGCACTGTCTTAATTTTTGCTTGACTGAATTATTTATATATTTGCTGGCATTGTTTTTTGATACTCTAAGTGCCTCCATTCTGATTTTTTCCTAATTTACTGCTTTCTGCACGTTTTTAGTCATTTTTTTTATTTAATTGCATTTATTTAAACTGTATTTGCTTTAATATTGCTACACACTTAAGTGTGCTAACTTGCACTCCATTTGAATTGTTTTTACTGCTGGTTTAGCTGCTTTTCTATAAAAAAGTTCTAAACTTGCTTCCCACCTTTCCTGTAACTAGTCTAGCCCAGATACAGATTTGCTGTATCCAGGGCTATTTGTAAGATTCTGAGTCCCCCCAAGCCTTTCTGTGTTGGAGGGAAGCCTTCTAGCTTATCAGTGGGAGTGGTAAGCACTAGGTAGCCTATCTACCACAAGAGGAGTGGTTTCTGGCCCAGAAATTGCAGTATATTGGCTGTTTGGGCAGTTTTGCCATCCCCTTCAACTTTCTGGTTTAAAAGCCCACATTTGCTCATTTCCCTCCTTTCCTGTAACTAGTCTAGTCCTGATACAGATTTGCTGTATCCAGGACTGTTTGTAAGCTTCTGAGCCCCCAAGCCTTTCTGTGTTGGAGGGAAGCCTTCTAGCTTATCAGTGGGAGTGGTAAGCACTAGGTAGCCTATCTACCACAAGAGGAGTGGTTTCTGGCCCAGAAATTGTAGTTTATTGGCCGTTTGGGCAGTTTTGCCATTCCTTTCAACTTTCTGGTTTAAAAGCCCACATTTGCTCTTGTTTCCCGCCTTTCCTGTAACTAGTCTAGTCCTGATACAGATTTGCTGTATCCAGGACTGTTTGTAAGCTTCTGACCCCCAAGCCTTTCTGTGTTGGAGGGAAGCCTTCTAGCTTATCAGTGGGAGGGGTAAGCACTAGGTAGCCTATCTACTACAAGAGGAGTGGTTTCCAGCCCAGAAATTGTAGTTTATTGAATGTTCGGGCAGTTTTTACATCCCTTTCAATTTTCTGGTTTAAAAGCCCATGTTTGCATGGGTTCTATGCTTGTTTAACCTTAATCACTTTGCACTTCAACAAGTTTTTATAGCAATTATTATAGCACACCTAAGAGCCGTCAGCACTAGTCATTCTTCACAGACATAGCTCCAGTACTTAGTAGTTATAACCACCCCTCCTGGCATGATTAAAGGTCAGTTCCCTGTGCTTTCACCTATTAACCTGGTGCACTTGGGCATTCTGAGGCAGTGTAGAAACCGTCTCTTGTACACAGACAACACTCTCCACATACCTCCCAAAACTCAGACAGATGCACTTATATCACCAAATTGGAATCTATGCACTCTCCAGCCAAGACCGGACTAGCTGGTCAAGAGAAGGTCAACACCTGCACCACACCACATGGAACACATAGCCCTCCACAATACCCACTATCACAGCTCTCACATAAAAACCCAAACCACGCACCCATCTTCTCTGAGGCACTCAATAGAAATTTACCCAAACAGCAGAGACCTCCAAGACAGAAACTTACTCTACCACCACAACAAAGCACAAACCACAGGACACATAGCTCACCTCCACAGTGTGCCCCTCAACCTAAGCCCCTAAGGTTAAATACTTTTCCCGATACACTAATCATAGGTGACTCAATAGTGAGGCACACAGATGTCCCACTCACTAGGCTGAATAAGGAGAAGGGAACAGTCAGCTGTCTATCAGGTCCCAGAATCTGACACATAACACATGCACTCAGGTCACTCCACAACAAGTATAAGTATAACTATTTCATTGTTCATGTGGGTGTGAATGACCTGAGATGCACCTCCCTGGACTACATGAAAGAGTTATACTTATACTTGTTGTATAAGTATAACTCTTTCATTGTTCATGTGGGTGTGAATGACCTGAGACGCACCTCCCTGGGCTACATGAAAAGAGACATGGTGGAGCTCTCAGATTATGTGGCCCAGGCAGGTATGCCACTAGCCATGAGCAGTATCCTACCATCTCCCAGAATGATAACACAGTACAAACAAAAAATGATTGACTTCAACAATTGGCTAAGTTTCTGGTGTCATTCTAAGGGTGATCCAGTATCTGTCTGCTTGGGATGACATGATTGACAGACCTCGATGCTTTGCCAGAGATGGCCTGCATGTATAGTGCCTTTTGACCAAATTACCACTGTAACAGCTATAAATAAATACAGTGTGAGGTTCATGCTGCTCAATGCTAGAAGTCTAAACCTCAAGATGAAGGATACAGACTAGTAGCCCAGCATAATGCATTATAGGTCCCCAACCATGTCCTTAATTCATCAATTCCAATGCCAATCACCATGGAAATCCACATCTCACCCACACCCCATGCAAAGGTAACCACCTTGAAAAACTTCTCCAAAGCTGACTTTGAACTTCTAAAAATAGAGGTGGCTAACTTCACAGTACCCATGCCAATGGAAAATAGCTGCATGACTGCCGAATCATACACCAATGCACTGTATGAACATGTACATAAATGCATGGAACTGGCTATACCCAACAGAACCAAGATGCTCTCCTCCAAAAAAAAGGAAGCCAATCTGGTGGTCCCCTGCCATTAATAAACTTTACAACAGAAGGAAAAACTGTTTCAGAAAAAGATGAAGTCCCAAGACTGGAAAACCCCCTTATTAGCCTCAACAAAAAGTTGAGATCCCTCATTAAATCCTCTAAAGCCAGCTATGAAGGCAGAATTGTGGCAGACACTAAAAACAATCACAAAGCCTTTTATAGTTATATCAAAAACCTCCACGGCAATACCCAGATTTGCTCTGAGTTACTGCACAATGGTACCTTCTATACTGAGCCAACAGATCCAACAGATTCATTGCCAACTTTGCCTCCCCCCCACGAAAGAACCAATCACAATACTGGAAGAATGCCAGGCACCCAGCATTACTGCACCCCAGGTTAAAGCTGCATTGTCCAAGGCCAAGAATACAGCTTCCATGGGATGTAATAATATCTCTGGCTGTGTTCTACATGAACTACAAAGTGACATGGCACCACATCTGTGTGCCCTGTTCAGTCACAGCCTCACCTCAGGCTTTGCCCCTACCGAATGGTGCATTGCTACAGTCATCCCTGTCCATAAAGGGAGAGACTACAGACCCTGGGAATTATCAATCCATTAGCCTGATGAGTCTGATATGTAAAGCTATGGAGCGCATCATCATGGACCTGATTAACAAAGATATAGGAAATTTCCAAACTCTGGACCCCACGCAGTTTGGCTTTGTGAAAGGGAGATCATGCCTGTTCAACCTGGTTGACTTCTTTAAGTCAGTCAACAGGGCTGTCAATAAAGGTAAGGCAGTACATACAGCCTACCTCGATCTGGCCAAGTCCTTTGATACCATTTTTCACTCAGGAATTACTGATAAACTCACCAAACTAGGCATCAACCCCTATAGCACTAGGTGGGATGCAAATTGGCTTACAGATAGAACACACAATGTGAAAGTAGCGAACTCCAAGTCAGACTGCTGACCAGTCACAAGTGGAGTCCGACAGGGATCGGTCTTGGGTCATCTCCTGTTCGGCATCTACTTCTCAGAAGTCCAGTCCAACACAAAGGGACTCTGGCTGACCAAGTTTGCAGATGACTGCAAGCTGGGAGCCATTATTAACTCCCCAAGTGATGCAGACATCCTAGAGAAAGGCCTCACTGAGACCAATGACTGGTGTCAAAAACATGGCCTTAAGTTTAATGCCAATAAATAAGTCATCATCCCTTTGGTAAAAACTCAGTTCCCACTAACTACCACATTGATGAGAGTCCACTGAACACTGAAGGCATTATAAGAGATCTGGGGACACAGGTGGACAGCAATCTCTCCTTTGACTGCCACATTGCCACTGTGGTCAGAAAGTCCTTCTATGTGGCACATCTCATTACCAAGGGTTTTGCATCCAGGAAGAAAGAGGTCATCATCTCTCTCTACTCTTTCCTCATTAGACCAATCATCTAGCATAATGCCCCATTTGGCATGTACCTCACTAGACACCTGCAACACCTGGAGAGGCCACAGAAGTACCTCACGAAGAGGATCCTATGCATTAAACACATGTCCTACATGGACAGACTCAAAAGACTCCAGCTACTCTCTGTCTCATATCGCCTACTTAGAGGTGATTTCTGCTTGACTTACAAAGTCATGTCTGTTAGAAATGCTACATCTAAAGAAATCCCAACCCCTCCACAACACACGCTCCAGAGACCTCAACCTGATTACCGCAATCAACAGAACATGCTAAAGGGACAGGTTCCTCACCCAGAGACTAACCATGCTCTGGAATAGACTTTCCATACATGTCAAGCAGAGCACCTTGCTGTCCCTCTTCAAGAGAAATCTTGATGAGTGGATGGGTAATAGAAAGTTCACCCTGGGGATCACTCCAGTGGCTCTTCTTGATAGAGGCACTGGGAACTAATGTCAGGTGGCACAATGCCACGGCACTTCTATGGGCTATGCTTGTAAAGGCTCCAGGGCCATTAGTCTAGTACACACCTATGAATCTAATAGAGGCAGTGAGTACAAGTGGGGGGAGGAAATAAGAGGCAATGTCATAAAACTCGCTTGCAGTAAAACAAGAAAGAGGGAGCCAGTAGAAAGCTAAGTCTGGCATTAATACAAAATTAAACTTTCTATAAAAAATGATATTGATATAACACAACAAATGTTAGATTTTTGGACATTAATTGATTGAGTCCTTCATCAAACATTTAAAGACTTCTTTACCAATCCAACTTTGCATAAAACAAATGACTATATACTCAATCAGTCCTAATGACATAATTAAATTCATTGATGTCACTTCTGCTTAGAAACAGCTTAGAGACAGTATTATAAATGGGGCTACTTCACATCACCTAAAACCCATTTGACTGACTTTCATTTCAACGAGACCAAATCACCTAATTTCAAAATACTGAAAACTCCTTTGACTGAATCTCATTTCACCAAAAGCTTACAATGCTAAATTTCAAAAGACTAAACATTAAGCCATAAACAAACATACTCACAACACTAATAACTACCTCTTTCCAGACCTTAAAGCTACTTACTTGCCCTCTTAACAGAAACCACACAATATAAAATCAAACTAAGTGGGGGGTTCACCCCCCACACCCCCAAGCCCCCCACACAACCCCTAACTATATATACTAACTCCAGGATTGCACTACAGTGGGCAAAAGGGCATATACCTTTTACTTGCTTTACAGTACTCTACACGCTGCCACTACTGCTGGAAATGCACAAAACATCTGCCATATTACTTTAGATACTTCCCACAAAAATGTAAAGAGACATACCCACATTTAAAAACACTACAACACTATTTTCTACATGACTATCAGTATTCTGACAGGCAACAGTGTAAGTTACAGAAATTGTTTTTATCACAAACAAGTCACAGGTGAATGGAAACCCACATCATGTCTATGGCTTATAAGTCAGTGAAATGAGATTCAGTCAAATGAGTTTTCAGTATTTTGAAAATTAGGTGATCTGGTCTCAGTGAAATGAAAGTCAGTCAAATGGGTTTTAGGTGATGTGAAGTAGACCCTTACAAACATATGAGCATTTTACGGTCTTGTATGTGAAGTAGGATTTAATAGAAACGCTAGTATTTAATTCAGTTCCGCTCTTATTGTCTAAATGTACTTTCCATTGAAACTCTGGTAATGATTAATTTTTTTTAGAATCACTGTCTCTAATAAGACATTTCAAAACATGTCTCAAATGGGGCAGTTGCCACTTGCAGACACTAAATGGCAAGTGTGAGTCATCAACACCTATCTTTTGTATCTCTTATCTAAGTTTCTTTACAAGATAGCCTCAGTTCTATATGATTGCCATCTCAGCATGGTAATTAAGTGTTCAAGACCCTTTCCTGTTGGATGCAGTGAGTGACGTTCATTTCTGACATCTGCTCACTGTCCGCTTAGAGTCTGCATATTCTTCCTGTATTTGTCTGGACTTTCTGCAGATATCCCTATCTACTCACACCTCCTGAAAAACATACTTACTGATTTGCTGCTGTAAATTGTCCATTTATCCTTGTCCTTGAAGCCCAGGTTATTGCTGAAAAGGGCCCATGATAGACTAGTTCTCTTATCTGGTTAACAAATGAATGAAATAAATCAAATTCTTAGTGAAATAATCCTTTATGTAAGCATATGGGAGACAACTAAAGCACGGCTCTGTGGACACTTCTGTGCTCACACATGTGGTGCACTTCTACCCACTAACCTCTACTCTGGAGGAAGCAGTCTTTGGAAGCTCATTCACCCTTCCTTCAGGTTGTGTCCAGGGTTCTGGATTATTGCCAGTGGCAGGTTATTAAGACCTATGTATCTTCTGGTGGCCTTTCTATACAGCACTGAATATTAGTTCAAGGTCCATCTGCAGTAAACTTTGGGTCATCTCTGACTAGCTCCATGATGTTGCTTGACCTTGCTTTTAACACATAGACTTGGCAGGATGATACCTTTGGCCCTCATCATAAGCTCCAATACCACCAGCGGTTTCTATTATTCAGTGACCTAAATGGGGTAGGATTGAGGGTGAGTTGCATTATGTTCTCACTCAAAGCTTTGTCTGGTTTACTTTGACTTTAGGTGTATTATCCCATCTGAACATGTTCTGGTCACAAGAGAATCAAGTAGGCTTCTCCTTATCTACTGTCCACCTAATTGTTTCAGGACTATTGACTCAATGTTGTATCACCAAATTCTTGTGGTTCTGACCCATTACAGCATTAAATTTCATAACCTTACATATCATTGCACTACGTTACTTTTGCTTAATGGCAGAAGATGGCAATAAACCTTTCTAGTCAGTCCTTTTAAGGGCATTTAACATTCTACCTGCCTCCATCCCTACATTCCCCCTGACACTTTGAATGTCTCTTTGAATTCTCATTCCCCATCACCCATTCCAGTAGTCTATTTCATGAATTCACAACTGTCAGTGTGAAAAAGTACTTTTGGGGATACATTGAGTAGTTACTCCCTGCAACCTGCTGCCTGACCCCTTCTTCCCATCTTTCCTTCCATCCTGTTCAGAATGACCTCATTGACATCTGCCTAATATGATTGTTTGTACCAATATCATATCCCCTTTGTCTCAAATGAGAAGGGCAGCAGCTGCTTAGCCTCTGGTTGTATTTCTTTATGTAAATCCAGTGGATCTTTCTAGTAGGTTTCCTCTGAATTCTTTCCAGCAGCCTAATATATTTTTCCTTTGATAGCTTCCATACCTGCATGCAGTACTCAGGTTGTTGTTTAACCAAGGATCTGTAAAGTAGAAGCATTACCTCTTTGCTTATGTAATCTGTCTCCTGTGTACACACATTCCTCCCAAAAAAGCAGCACTGTTCACATACTTGGAGATGAATTAGCGTTATCTGGATGAAAAGCTGGAATATTAACTGTTGGATCAACAATAATCCAATGACTCTTATCAAGGCATTCCATTGCATTATGAATGAATTTTGAATTCTTCAGTTAGCATCTCTGCAACACACAAGTTAAGATATACTCTTTGCTTGACATTACTTCTGGATTTGACTACCTCTGACTTGGTAGTAAAGGCATGATCTTACCACTTCCTTGTCTACTTTGATTTGGAGTTATCCCTGATCTTAAGCTGTTGGAGTGTCATAAAGTTACTCCCCATATATTCTCATCTGCATTATTTCAGCTTCTTACAAACAATAGTTCTGGTGATCTGAAGGATTTCATAAATGGCTGTAAGATGTTTTTCTCCCACAGATCTAGACTGACCAACCCAAGCTTGTTTTTGCTTTGTGCTGCTGAAGGTACAAAAGTCACGATATGAATTTGAGTTGTGTTCCTTGTGGTAAGAAGGTTGAAATTTGGAATGTTGTTGAGTGGATGGGTCTTTGAAGTGACATACTTGAGCTGAATGAGCACCGTGCCCAGTACCACATTGACAACTCTTATAAGAAGGATACTTACTAGTCCAGATAGATTTTGACACTGGCTAACTATCCAGCCACATGCTTCCAGTGGTGGACAGATTGTGTAGACTAAGACGACTCAATATTTATCTTTTTCATCACACCACTTAATTCAATTATCAACGTGGTAGTCTGTTCAAGTTCTGTTTTTTCATCACACCACTGTAAGAAGTCTACCTGGATTTTCACCAGCAAGTTTCATAGGTGTTTACTAGGCTAATAACAACAAGGGCCTTTTTAAGCCTACCCATGTATCCCAAATCTCTTACAAGTTCTGGTACCCCTGATAAGTGTAAGCAGAGGCCTGGGATATGAAGCATTTATAATCAGAATTTGAATCAGAATCAGAATCACATTTATTGGCCAAGTATGCATACATACAAGGAATTTGTTCAAATATTTTTATTAATTTTTTTTTTTGCACATACATGGAATTTGACTCTAGTCAACTATTAAGAACAAGGTAAATGACATACAGGCAACTATTAAGAACAAGACAAAAAAGTAGATATACATACAAATACAAGGTGCAAAGTGCATAAAATACTGAAATGAAATAAATTCTGACAGAAACAAGTATTAACAATATGTAAACAATACTGCAGAATCCTTTAAGGCTTGGGAAAAAGAATACTCCAGCCTAATAAGCTGAGTTAACAGTTTATGAACTTGATGGCCTGTGGAAAAAACAGTTCTTATATCAGCTTGTTTTGGTATGCATTAATTATAACACCTGGCCGATGGTAATAGTTCAAAAAGATGGTGACCTGGATGTGAAGTCAGTGATGATTTTTTCCTGCCTTTTTCATGACTCTGGAATAATACAGGTCCTGTAAAAAGGGCAAACTAGCACCAATGATATTTTTGGCAGTCCTGACTATTCGATGTAACCTGTTTTTGTCATGATTAGACAGCTATCCAAACCACACTGTTATGAATGAGCTGAGAACATACTCAATAACTGCTGTATAGAACTGAATCAGTAGTTCCTGTGGGAGGTTGAACTTCCTCAGGTGTTGCAGGAAGTACATTCGCTGTTGTGCCTTTTTTATGATGGACCCTACATTGGTCTCCCACTTCAAGTCCCAGGAAATTCTAGATCTCAAAAACTTGAAGGATTCCACAACTGACCACAGCAGTATTAAATATAAAGAGGGCGATAATATTGTAGTATCACTCAAAGTCCACTGTCATCTCCACAGTTTTAAGAGTGTTCAGCTCCAGAATATTCTGACTACTCCAAATGGCCAGCTGCTCAACCTCCCATCTGTATGCAGACTCATCACCATTCCTGATGAGCCCAAAGATAGTTGTATCATCCGCAAATTTAATATGTTTAGCAGAGGGGTCCTGAGAGGTGCAGTCATTAGTGTAGAGGGAGAATAGCTGTGGGGAGAGCACACATCCCTGGAGGGGCACCTGTATTGACCGTGCAATAGCTAGATGTAAATTTTCCCAGTTTCACCTGCTGTTTCCAATTGGTTAGAAAATTGTTGATCCATTGACAGGTGGAAACAGAAACAGAAAGCTGGGAGACTTTCAAGTGAATAAGTTCTGGAATTGTTGTATTAAATGCAGAGCTGAAGTCCACAAACTGAATCCTTGCATATGTCCCTGGGTTGTCAAGATGTTACAAGATATAGTACAGGCCCATATTAACTGGATCATCCACTGACCGGTTCTCTTAATAAGCAAACTGAAGGGAGCCCAACAAGGGAGCTGTAATATCCTTTAAGTGAGTTAATACCAGCCTCTCAAAAGTCTTCATGACCACCGATGTCAAAGCAATAGGCCTGTAATAATTCAATCCTGTTATACTGGATTTTTTAGGCACTGAAATGATTGTGGCTTGTTTGGAACATAAGGAAATTTCACGCAGCTCTAATGATTTATTAAAAATCTGAGTGAAAACAGGAGCCAGTTGATCAGCACAGGTTTTTAAACAGGAGGGTGAAACATGATCTGAACCAGCTGCTTTCTTAATTTGCTGTCTTTTAAAAAGCTGACACACATCCTCTTCTGAGATAATTAATGCAGGTTGAATGTGAGAATGAGTGGAAGACAGACTCATACAAGTCTTAACACTGACAGAACTGGTGACAGTCTCATTTGTAGCCTCAGACTTATTAAACCTATTTTGAATTCTTATTTACAGGCTACCTGTGTCCATTAGAGACACAGGTGCCAAACCAGTGGTGAATTTCCTGTTCCCAATCCAAATTGTTCAAGTTATACTCAAATTGGAATAGGGAGGAACTCTGCTTCACATGGAAGGGGAGCCTGTTCCACACAAGGGGTAGTCTCTGGGATAAATACCTGTCTCTCCAGCAGATCCTATTTGTATGACAGGCAAGGTTTATGTCTTTAGAATGGGTAATTCTGGTGCTGTTTGTTTTGCGAATATGCAGGAGATCCATCAGAGTGGGGTCTGACAATGCCTTACATGCCAGGCATAGATCTTCTCTCAAGAGCCTGTACAAGACAGAATACAGGGATAGCGCCTTGAGGTAGTCTGTATAGGACATGTTACTTATGCTCTCTATTCTTTTAGTGAGGAATCTCTGTGGACATTCCAAGTTTTGGATAATCAATGAAAGGTCTGATGAATAACCCGCGGTAGTGGTGCTGCAGTAGCGTTGTCGCCTCACAGCAAGACGTTGTCCCATACGATTCTCAGCTAGAGCGTCTTCTGTGTGGAGGCATGCGTGAATGGGTGTGCCTTCGTTGAAGGTTGTGCATCAGGGCTGGTAACTCGGCACGTAAAAATCCACTACCAAACATTAGCGGACCAGGGTTTCGCTGTGGCGACCCTTAACCGGGATAAGCCGAAAGACACAACAACAACAACAACAAAATGAAAGGTCTGATGAATACCAAACACAGTGGAACAATGACTTCCTTGGACCTAGATGTCATACCTTTCTTTATAAGTTGCACAACATAGAATGATTTCCTCACTACTGTTGACACATGATGGTCAAAGGCTAGATTACTATCTATGTGTGTCCTCAAGTCCCTGACTAATGGCTCGACTCTTAGGGGTGTGTTGTCAATATGACAGTTACCAGGGCTGAATAACTTCCCAAAGGATATTATTATGTATTTCTTGGCATTTCCTTTTAGTCCATGGCTCTGGCACCAGTTGTTTGTTTGTGTTAGCCCTTCCTAAAGAACATTTGTGTCAGTGGGCAATTCAATAAAAGCTTCAATTTGCAATCATCTGAAAATTTATTAAGACAGAGGCCACTGACATTAGCCTTGTCTTCAGAGAAGTAAATACCAAAGAGGAGTGGTCCCAGGACCGATCCCTGAGTGACTTCACTTGTGTCTGTCCTGTTTGTAGATGTGAACTCCTCAATTCTAACTTCCTGGCTATCCACCGGGTGACATAAGGGTTTGTACCTAGCCTCTTATGTTTGTCAACAGTTTCCAAGTGGGGGATTGTGTCACATGCCTTGGTCAGGTCAAAGTATGCAGTGTGAACCATTTTGCCCTCATCCGTTGCTTTGGTGACCTTCTCAAAGAAGTCCATCAGGTTTAGGAGGCATGACCTGCCCTGACCTAGTATGTCACAACCAGAAGTGAAGTGTGCAACTGTTTCCAATTCTGTTTTACAAAACCTACATTTGTCTATTTCTCCCACATGTTCAATGGACTTTGTAAATCAACATGTACGTAGCCCACTATCTTGGGCCTCTAATATTAACCTTTCATCTCTTGGTTTGAATTTGGCTCTCCTTAACTGTTCCTGTATTTGATCATTATCAACATGAGGTTCTTCCAGAAGTTTCCTATGCTTGCAACTATATTTATGCATTTGCCACATTTCTTGCATTCTCATCTCATCCTTCACCTTATATTCTCTCTTTTGTTTCTTGGCACATTCAGTTGCTGCCTAATTTCTTTCTATTTCTGGTTTGATTTCCATTCCTGCTTGAAGGCAATATGCTTCTGCTAGATTAAGCCGAGAAGTCATCTTAGATTTATTCTCCTCATGTTTCAAAACTATCACCACATTTCGGTCCTGTGAGGTCAGCAGATATGTGTGAAGTCCCACGACTGCAGAGCTATACATGTAATCAATTTCAAAGAGGCCAATCCCTTCTTCATAACAGGAAATATATAATCTTGGTATACAATGATATTTAAAAATCATTTGGTGAGCATGAAGCATCCTTCTTGTTTTCCTACCTAATCTATCCAACACATTTTAGAGCTAGTCAATCATTCCAAAATTGTAAGTTAGGACAGGAACAGCAAACTGGTTTATAGCTTGAATTTTGTTCCTATAGGTCAACGCTGTTTTCAGGATTAATTTCAGTCTTCTAAAATATTCCTTACACAGTTTTATTCATGTTTGTTCATGTTTTATTGTTGTCCCTTCATCAGTTCCCAAATATTTATACACTCTCTCTAGCTCAAGTTTTTTTATATCACATTCTTGTCCCAAACTGATGTTTTCTTGTTGCTGCTTTAAAGGTGGCTTTTGCACATTTATCAAGACCAAATGACATTCTTATATCATCTGAAAAAGTTTTGACAACTTGCAGTTGTACATTCAGTTCCTCATCTGATGAGCTATACAGTTTTTAAATCACTGACAAAGAGAATATGAGAAGTCTTTACACGTTGTTTTCCTGGAGCCAAATTATAGCCATGGCCTCAGCTGTTAAGTAGACAGCTTAATGGGTTAAGGGCAAGGCAGAATAGCAGCAGTGACAGGGAGTGACCCTGGAATATCATGGTCACTGTAATGTAGTCGATCAGTGTAGGGTGTATCTTATACATTTTTAGGCACTCTTTTATCCATGAATGTGGTATACTATCAAATGCTTTTTTGTAGTCAGTCCATAGTATACTTAGATTCTTCTCCTTTTTACAGTTCTCCACTATGACTTTATTTGACAACAAATGAACCTTTGTTCCATATGACTTTCTTTTACTGCCCTTTTGTTCTATTGCCATAATTGAGTGTTCTTCTAAATGACTATAAACTCTGTTGGCATCAATTCCAGTGCATAGTTTATATGTCGTTGGAAAGCAAGTTATTGGTCTATAATTTTTAGGGTAGCTTGGCTCAGTATAGGTGCCTCTATTTACAATGAGCTCTGCACACAACTGCATATTTCCTTTGAGGTTGCGGACACAGCTAAAGAATGTCTTGTGGTTGTCCTTCACCTGGGAGGCCATATTTACCTCAAATATGGCTTTGGTAGACTTTGTCTTCTGAGTTGTTTGTTTCATTTGATGAGAATGCTTTTATCCTGCTGGGTGTTGCCTCTCCTAATTTTTGCCTTGATTTTCTTCCTTCTGTTACTGTCTATTGATGTCGTGATTCCACCAGGGTGGTTTGTTTTTTGAGTTAGTTCTTTACTTCTTCCTGGTGTGTACAGCTGCCTCTATACAGCTATTAACATACTTGTATAGGGTTTCTCTGAACAGTTCTACATAGGCAGCAGCCTTCTTAAAGTTTATGGGGGCCTGAAATTTTGCCAGGTTATCACTTAATAGAAGGAAGTTAGCCTTATAATAGTTCCTGAATATTCAAGGGTTATTTGGCATTCCAGTTTTTATTTTTACTTCAAAGGAGACTATTTTGTGGTCTAACATTACCATAGAAGACATTACACTAGGGGGTGTGCAGCACTCTCCCATATTGGTGAGAGCTAGATCCAGTATGGTTGCACCTCTTGTTGGTGTATTGACAGTATAGTACAGGGAGTTTGTGTTTACAAAATCCAGGAATCTCTGTGCCTGTACATTTGGTGTTGTATATGATTCCCTGTTAATAGTGAGGTGATTAGTGTCACCCATGAATATGGTACTGGATTGGATGGTGAGTGTTTCCAGTAAGTTTAAATACATGGTGTGGGTATCCTGGGTCATAGAGAGGGACCTATAGCTTGCAAGGAAGTGGTACTGAATTTTGCTTATAGTGATTTGAACATAGAGAAGCTCAAGCACATTGTCCTGTTTGAACAGCATTGAGGTATCTTTATTTTTGATGTAAATCAAGATACCTCCACCTTTAGCCCCTTTCTGTGTAGTAGTTGGTCTAAATGTGTGGAAGACACTATACTCTTGCACTGTCGGTGTGATCTCTGTGGCTTTAAACAATGTCTCAGTGACCTCACAGACATCAGCATTATCTAGGGTGAAGAGAGCTTCTAGGGAGTGGAGTTTTTTGTTCAGACTGCTAGCATTGAGCAGTAACACCTTTAGATTTTCTTGGCTTTGATTTGCTATGTCAGAAGGACTTTCAGTTTGGCATTGTCTAAAAAGGGCACTATAGGGGAACACAATGTTTTCACTAATATTCAAAAGGCTAGAGGGGAGAGGCACAGACCATCCCTGGCAAAGCAGTGTGGTATGCTGACCATCTCCTTCCATACAGACAACCATTGCAACCCCTTAGAATGACACCAGAAACTAAGCCAATTATTGAAGTCAGTCATCTTTTGTTCATATTGTGGCATCATCCTTAGGGAAGGTAAAATGCAGCTCAGTGTTAAGCTCATACCAGCCTGGGACACATATTCCAAGAGCTCCATGATGTCTTTCTTCATATAGTCTATAGAGGTATGCATAAGATCATTTACACTCACATGGACTATGACTGTGTCATACTGGTACTTGTGGTCCATTGATCGGAGTGTGTGCATAATGTGGCAGATCCTGGCCCCTGATAAGCAACTGACCGTCACTTTCTCCTTACTCAGCTTGACGAGGACATCATCATGATGCCACCATAAGATCTACAGTTCCCCATTTGACTCCATGGGCACTTTTGTGGTTTCTGACATGGCATGTATGTCTTCATCTTAGTCAGTGATTAGACTTTCCAATTACAATAAGTTTCTGACTGTGATTCATGCCTGCACACTACTGTCAGTGGACAGGACTCTTGTTGTAACTGTGACACCCAGCCAATATCTCACAGGACTGCCGCCAATTAATGTGACGCCCCCCATATAAAACCCAGATCAGTAACTAAGTAGCGTCAATCCTCACCACTGACTCTAGTGTGGGAACATCACGGAAAGCCACCAGAGCACAGAGCACACAAGAGTAAACTTCCACAATTTACCTTAAGAGCACAATAGGAATATGTTCTATTTCATGGGACTACATACATATCTATGTTCAGCACAGATGTAATCCCTTATTATGCACTTCAGAGCAATGTGTTCTAGTTTAAGACTGCTAACTTACTCACTCAAAATAAAATTTAAAATGCACATACTCAAACACTTTTTGGCAGCCTGACACAGATTTCAAGCTGTGTCCCCTCCCCAATACAAATGGTAACACTGCCACCAGAATCATACAGGTCTACACACCCTTCAAAGGGTGATCAGTTATTAAAATTAAATAGCAAAATAAATGATAGCTGTGACCAGAAGCAGCCAGGCATTTGAGGTCAGCTGGGAAGTATCAAACAGGTATAAACACTCTCTAATCTCTAAAGAACACACTGATTGTCCAGCCACAATGTAAAGTAATGAAAAACATTTAATAATAAGTAAAATGATTAAAAGAATGTTAATCAATAGCTTTCAATAAACACCAGAATGCAATCACTAAAAATATAAAATTAAACTATAGGATAGAAGTTCATCATCTTAGAAAAACTATATCTAAATAACTAATCTTTCCTACTCTAACTAGAGAATACTGTCCCTGATCCAATCTAAAACATAACAGCAAGGTAAAGGTAGGCTTACAGTTGTTGGTGAGTTCTTTTTCCTGGGTATCCACTGACTGCAACTCTTCAGTACTGTAAATGACTTCAGCAGTCTCTTTTATATTCCAGGTAAACAGTCTCAGCTGTATTATTTAAAAGTAACAGTCAGCTGTTTGAAAAAGTTATTTTTCCTATCAATCAGCTGTTCAAATAATCACTTAGCAACCAGGAACACTCTAATGACATCACCTAGTGATCAGCTGATTCTCCACAGACAGTTTGTACTTTAGAATCTCCCTCAGAAACATGTGCAATTAGAAATCTATCAAAGCACTGACAGATTCTTTAAACACTTGTTATAAGCAGGGAGATACTCAACATTTTAAAAATGTATTTACATTTTCAAAATTAGACATGCTGGCATACAATACAAGTTAATCTGAGAATATACACAAATCTCCTGTCAGACATCCTAACACAGATGACAGTGTTTTAATTTTTTCACATCCCCCCTTATGACTCAAGCACAATTTTCAAGTGACCCCTGAAAACTGACACTTGAGAAAAATGGTTCTACCTGGGAATAGTAACCCACTCCTCTCCTGGACAATTCATCCCCATTGGCATTAATAACCCCACTGCAATGTTGTATGGTCATATCATATGCTTGCAATCCTAGACTCCACCTCAGTAACTTGGCATTTTTCTTCTAACCCTATTAAGCCATGTTAAAGAGTTATGATCTGTGAGTCCAGAGTATTTTTCCCATAAAGTTAGGCCTCCAGCTTTTGCAATGCCCACACTGTGGCTCTTTCTCCACAGCTACATAACACTCTTCTGTAAGTTGGAGTCTACGGCTCAGGTATACCACTGTGTGCTTTCTCCTTCTGCAGAAACTTGGCTAGGTAGAGTGCCCACCCCATAATTTGAAGCATTTACCTGTCCAATAAATTCTTTATTGTAATCTGGGTTGTCTAACACAGGGGGTCCTCCCAAAATCTCCTTAAGATTTTGGAATGTCTGTTCACAATCTGTGGCCCACACTACCTTGTCCAGTTTATTCTTGCTAGTAAGGTCAGTAAGGAGTGCAGCTATGGTAGTGTAATTGGGCACAAATTTCCTATAGTACCGTTTTGTCCCTAGAAATGTTGTCATTTGTTTCTTAGTAACAGGAACTAGCCACCCTTGAATAGCTTACATTTTGACAGGTTCTGGTCTAATTTTACCACTTCCCACTCTGTGTCTTTAGTAAGTGACACCTGCCACACCCACATGACACCTACTGGGTTTGATGGTTAATCCTGCCTTACTTAATCTATCCAAGACCTTCCTAAGATGTTGGTTTGCAAATACCCATAACAGAGTCTTCAATGTAGAGTTTAACCTCTCCACAAGACCATTAGTCTGGGGATGGCAGGGAGTGTCTTTAGATGTTTCATTCCACAACACTTCCACAGAGAAGTCAGCAGGTCTGACATGAAGTTGACACCTTTGTCAATCAGTATTTCCCATGGAAAACCTACTCTATTGAATATTCCTAGCAAAGCATTTGCCACCTTCTCTGCATCAACTGATGACAGAGCCACTGCCTCAGGATATCTAGTAGCAGTCTACTGCCACTAAGATGTATTTCTTTCCCATAGAACCTGGAGTACTCAGGGTCCCACAATATCCAGGGCCATGCTCTGAAATGGCTCTTCAATAACAGGCAAAGGCATTAACAGAACTTTGCCTTATCCCCTGTTTTACCAACATTTTGGCACTGTTTGCAAGTCCTACAATATCCAACCACATCCCTCACAATCCCAGGCCAATAGAAATTGTGCATAATATGTCTCTTAGTACATCTTATGCCCATATGACCTGAGAAAGGAATGTCGTGCTATGGCTAAAAGTGGCAGATGGTAAGCTATAGGCACTACCAACTGCCATATTACTTCACCTTCTAGCCCACCTTCAGGAGTCCACTCTCTATACAACAAAAATCTGTTCCAGTATACAGACTCCCCTCTTCCTTGAGTCTCAGGTGGCTCCTTAGCCATCTCCCTCAAGCTTTGCAATGTATTATCCAGAATCTGAGCCTGTCTCAACTCTACCTTCATGACCTTCCCCCAGCTCCCCTTCTGCAGGAAGCCTGGTCACTTCTGACAGCTGTGCCCCGCTGTCACACTGAGTACCACCACTCACTTCCATCTTCGCAGTCACTGTGCCCAAGTGGACATCAGTTACCCACCAGCAGCTGTGGCTCACAATCGACTTACTGCTGCCAGATAGCACCTTCTATGATACAGCCATCATGCCAGTCCCAGCTTCAGGTATCAGATCTTTCTGCATCTCTCCCAGACTACCGCACCTGCATGCCTTTCTCCAGGCCTGACTCCGTGTCATTGTATGTACACAAGGTACTGCATCATCAAAGTCATTCTCTATCAGGACATCTGCAAGAATATCCCTAAACACACCTACTTGCTTGCTTTCTCTTCCACCTTCCCAGTCAAGATGAACTGTAGCCAAAGTATTTGGAATGGGGTCCCTACCAATGCTCTAACTGGAGCAGACTGTCTAAGCAAGTACTGCTGTTCTGTAACCATTGCAGGCCTCACAATGGTTACATCAGAAGCTGTGTCCCTCTTAGCAGTTATCTGTTTACCAACTACTAAGATGGGATATAAATGTTGGTGATAATTTGGACCTCCAGTTGTTTCTAAACAACTTACCACTGGCAGTTTGTAATTCACTCTTACTGGTTCCCTGACCTTCTGTTTCTCTCCTTGCCTCAATGAATATTTGGCTGCTATGTGTCCCCTCTGGTTACACTTGAAACATCTAATCCCTAACCGTGCACTTGGATTAGTAGCTCCCCCCATTACTGGTGTACTCTGTTGGAGTGGTTTAGACTGCCCCATGGGTTCCCTTATATCCATGTGCAGCACTGTGTATGCCTTGCTTATGCAGTGGTACTCTACTTACCAAGTAGAGATTCCCTTTTCAACCCAATGCCTCTGCAGAGTTACACTCACGGTTCACTAACTAGACTCTCATGTCATCAGGCAAAGTACTGAGGGCTTGTTCCCTCACCGAAAGGTCTGCCAGTCCCTCAAAAGTGGTGACCTGACTGAGGGAAAAGTTTACTGACCTTTAGAGCTTCTGGGGTCTGGTTATATTCTTCGTCATTACCTCCATGACCCTCTAAAAGGGTTTGGAGCTCCATTTCATGTGAGCACTGTCTCTTATCCTCAGCTTCTAAACTTCTCAGTTTCTCTTCGGTCTCCAGCTATTTGGTCTCCAGTTAATATTGGTGCTGCTTCTCCTCAGCTTCTAGATGTTGGGCTTTCGGGCACAGTCTTTCTGCTGATTCCAGTTCAAAACATTTGGCCTCCAGGCACAGTGTATCCAACTCCAGATGGATTCTCAGGTCCTCCAAAGAAAATGTGGACTGTCCCAACTTGGCAGGCTGCACATCACCGACAGCAAACTGAATACCCCCTGAATGGCTGTTCTGAGCTGTGGCTGCAACCAAGGCTGAAATAATTACTTCCTTGGTCAGGTTGGCATGCAGAATCCTTCAGTTTCACACTCCTTAGCCAACTTGAACTTTGTTAGCTTGCTAAAGTCTTCTGCTGACATCCTTGCCTGCTTTCCCTGACTATCTGACTAAAAAAAATAAATAAAACTGTGGTGGATTGAAATTCTGAATGTTTACCTTGTGGCTGTCAAGAGTGCACACCTTAATGACAACTACCCACAGGCTACTGAAATCTAATTAAAAATCCCACCACTGCCACCAATTAAATGTGACATCCGGCCAATATCCCACCAGACTGCCACCAATTAATGTGATGTCATGCTAATATCTCACTGGACTGCCACCAATAAGTGTGACCTCTGCCACATAAAACCCAGATCATTAATTAAGGAGCCTCAATCCTCACCACTGACTCCAGTGTGTGAGCGTCACAGAAAGACACCAGACCACAGAGTACACAAGAGTAAAATTTCACAATTTCCCTTAACAGCATAACAGGAATATGGTCTATTGCATGGGACTGGACTATATACCTCTGTCCACCCAAAAGTTAATCCCTTATTATGTACTTCAGAGCAATGTGTTCCAGTTTAAGACCTCTGACTCACACACACTCAAAATAAATTTAAAAGTTACACACTCAAACACTTATGGGAAGCCTGACACAGATTTCTAGCTGTGCCCCCTCCTCAGTACAAATGGCAATGCTGACACCAGAATCAGACAGGTCTATATGCCCTTCAAAAGATAATCAATTATTAAAAATTAAATATCAAAATAAATGATAGCTATGACCAGAAGTAGCCAGGCATTCGAGGGGATGTGGGGAGTATCAAACAGGTATAAACACTCTCTAATCTCTAAAGAACACACTGATTGTCCAGCCACAGTGTAAAGTAATGGCAATGAAAGACATTTATTAATAAGTAAAATGATTACAAGAATGTAAATGAATAACTTTCAATAAACACCAGAATTCAATCACCAGAAATATAAAATCAAACTATAGGATAGAAGTCCATCATTTTAGAAAAACTCTATCTAAATAGCTAAACTTTCCTAATCTAACTAGAGAATACTGTCCCTGTTCTAATGTAAAAGATAATAGCAATGCAAAGGCAGGCTTACAGTTTTTGGTGAATTCTTTTTCCTGGGTATCCACTGACTGCAACTCTTCACTAACTGCTCAGTACTGTAACTGACTTCAGCAGTCTCTTTTATATTCCAGGTTACAGTGTCAACTGTCTTATTTTAAAAATAACAGTTAGCTGTTTGAAAAAGTTATTTTCCTGCCAACCAGCTGTTCAAATAATCACCTAGCAAACAGGAACATTTTAATAACATCATCTAATGATCAGCTGATTCTCCACAGACATTTGTACTTTAGAATCTCCCTCACAAACATGTGCAGTTAGAAATGTATGAAAACATTGGCAGGTTCTTTAAACATTTTGTATAAGAAGGGAGATACTCAACATTTTAAAAACTTATTTGCATTTTTACAATTAGATATGCTGCCATACAAAACAGGCTAATCTGAGAATATACAGAAATTTCCTGCCAGACATGCTAATAGAGATGACAGTGTTTCCATTTTCTTCACAGTAACCAGCACAAATGTGTTATAGCAACTTATTAATCTGATGCTGGCATCCATGCAGATGACTGAATTATTTCCAACTTTGTTGACGTAGGCTGTTATTATTCTAGTTCTCAAGAAACCACTGTTTGGCTCCAGTGTCCTTAATAATTTTTGCCACATCTTGGACCTAACTTTACTTGGCGTGTTCTCAAGGAGGCACGGTATGTCCAACTAGAATCATAGCTTACAGTCAAAGGACTCATGGTCACTTATAAGTCCAGATTTTACTCTTCACATGGTACTATGGCGGCCCTCATTAGGGTCAGGAGTGATCTCCTTAAAGTTAGAATAGCTATTCTGTCCTGATATTTCTCTTGGACATTTAGCAGTGCTGATCATGACATCCTGATCAGTCATTTATATACTTATTGTGGCCTCTCCCCAATTGTGTTTGAGTTGGTTTGCATCCTACCTTTTGGGTTGTAGCCAGGAGGTGGTCTCAGGATAATTTTTTTTTTATTTTCTCCCTTTGGACTTTAGAGTACCCCATGCTTTGATCTTGGTGCCCACTACTCTTCACAGTGTTATACTGCCTTTAGGGCAACCCATTATCTGAAGTGGTCTAGCATCCCATTATTATATAAATAATACTCAAATTTTAATTCCGGTTCTCTCAAGATCAAATGGTGAGTATGCATTCCCTTATGGATGATCTAGAGGCCATGCAGTTATAGTTGAATACAAACGGTATGAAGCTAAACAGATTTAACAACAAGACCATGGTTGGTCAAGCTACTTTAAAACATTAACTGTGCTGCAACCTTCTTCCATTCCTTATGGTAGCAGCAGTCTTTACCTTTTGCTGAGCATGGTGTTATCCAAGAAAAGTGGTTGATATTTTGGGACCAAGTATCAGCCACAGTAAAGCCTTCTTACTTCCATCTCTGGGACATCTCCATGACCATGCACCTAATACTTTAGAGGATATCTCTGTAGACCTTAATGTTTAGTCTCCTCCTGCAGTGACTATTGTTATGCCCTTTATCTGAGGTTCCATAACCTCAATTTAAATCATTTACAGCTGGTATTAAACTCTGCTACTAGACTGTTTACTGATACCTCACACTACAAACATATCACATCTGTGCTAGACAGCTTTACTGCTTACATATTCAGTTTTGTGTTTAAGATCTTAGTTTACCTGCCCTTACATGATCTGGGTCCCTCTTTCTTAAAGTAGCTTATTTTTCTGTAATGTCCTCTTCTGACACTCTGTTTAACCACACAGGAGCTGTTGTTGGTTCTTCAAGCATCATTAGAAACTTAAAGTCAATACTCCTGGAACCACACACTTCAGCAACTCAAGTAAATCCTTGTAGTAAATGGCCACAAAGCACTTTGGGAGCAGTAAAAATACTTTTAATTAAACCAAAATAACAGATAAGCGCTTTCATCAAGAACCTTCTCAACTTCATCAGATAAGAGCAAATCCAGAAAACACTCAAGTACATCCTGCAAGAGCATTAATTAAGTAATAAACCAATCCCATCAATCCCACTGACTAAAAAGGACTTCCCTGAACTCAAAAATATTCATGAAATGCAATCATAAAAATATTCTTAAAAAGGCACTCTTTAAAACCAGCATTTAAATGACATTAACAAGTGCAAAGATGCTGAAAATGAATACAAATACACGCATAATGTATAAAATCTATAAAATGGTGTTTATATAAAAATGAAAGTATATGTAAAAATGTATATAAATATTTTTTATATTTTTTATTTTTCATATATTTTACCTTTCCATTGCTTTTAGTTTTAACAGGCAAGTAATGTAGAGTGAATCATTTAATACTGGCCATTGCCCCGCATTTAGGCGGACCTGCCAGATTAATTCTTTCTTTTCCAAAAGCAGACCCCATGGACCACCTCTTTTATCCAAGTCAACAGTGTCCACAATGAAAAATTTGAAAGAGTGGTCTAATTTTTCTGTGCAGCATTTACACAAGGCATTTGTGGATTTACCAAGTCTGATATCCCTTAAATGCTCATAAATTCTGTTTTTAAATTTCCTCTCAATCTTTCCGAAATAGAAATATTCACATGAGTTACACACTGCACAATAAATTTTTCAGTATGACAGTACACCTTCTTATTCACCTGTATTTTAAAAGGATTCGCCAAGAATTCGTGGCCTTCCATCACAAAACTACACTGAGCACAGGAACCACATTTACTACTTTTCACAGTAACAGTAAGAATGTGTTAGATTTTTATTCAAAAATTGGGCTATATTGCTTAATGATAGGGATATCAGAGAATATGTTAGAACTAAACCAGATATTGTTTTTAAGAGAGGGATGAACCTGAAATGTACATTTTAGAGTCTAACAGAAACATTGTACATGCAGGGTCTATGAAAAAATGTGGTTCCTGTGCTCAGTGTAATTTTGTGATGGAAGGCCACGAATTATTGGTGAATCCTTTTAAAATACAGGTGAATAAGAAGGTGTACTGTCATATTGAAAGCGTTGTTTATTGTGCAGTGTGCAACTCATGTGAATGTTTCTATATCAGAAAGACTGAGAGGAAATTTAAAAACAGAATTTATGAGCATTTAAGGGATATCAGACTTGGTAAATCCACAAATGCCTTGAGTAAACACTGCACAGAAAAATCAGACCACTCTTTCAAATTTTTCATTGTGGACACTGTTGACTTGGATAAAAGAGGTGGCCCATAGGGGCTGCCTTTGGAAAAGGAAGAATTAATCTGGCAGGTCTGCCTAAATGTGGGGCAATGGCCAGTATTAAATGATTCACTCTCCATTGCTTGCCTGTTAAAACTAAAAGCAATGAAAAGGTAAAATATATAAAAAATATAAAATATATTTATATACATTTTTATATATACTTTCATTTTTATATAAACACCATTTTATAGATTTTATACATATGCTTTTATATGCTGTGTATTTGCATTTATTTTCAGCATCTTTGCACTTGTTAATGTCATTTAAATGCTGGTTTTAAAGAGTGTCTTTTTAAGAATATTTTTATGATTGCATTTCATGAATATTTATGAGTTCAGGGAGGTCCTTTTTAGTCAGTTTGATGGATTGATTTATTACTTAATTAATGCTCTTGCAGGATGTACTTAAGAGTGTTTCCTGGATTTGCTCTTATCTGATGAAGTTAAGAAAGTTCTTGACGAAAGCACTTATCTGTTATTTTGGTTTAATAAAAAGTGTTTTTACCGCTCCCAAAGTGCTTTGCGGTCATTTACTACAAGGATTTACTTGAGTTGCTGAAGTGTGTGGTTCCAGGAGTGCTGACTTTGTTTTTCTACAGTTTGTGAACTTTTGTGCTTTTTTAGATGGTTAGAAACTTCATCTATTTGATTTTTTGCTTACTTGTCTCCATATGTATGGAATCTACTTCTTTCAGGAGTGTTCCATCCTGTTTGACCTTGCTTTTGATGAGAATTATTTAGTCCATTTCTAGCTTTTTATTTAATGAGTTTATTAACTGAAGTTTATGCTATTATAACTTACCTTTTAATGATTTTTTTATGTTTTTGCAATTAATTGTATTGTCTTATTTTGTATTGTTTTCATGTTTACTACTTATTACTTTTCCAATGTTTTATGCTAAAGGACTTTAATAAAACCAATACTGATGTTGTAATGATACTTAATTCTCTACTTTCAGCTGTTGCTTTTCTTATACTACTACATCATCTGCGAATGGCTATTGATACTAGAAACTTCTACTCCTTGCCGAAATGTTAATGCATTTTGTGGTATATTGTAATGTTGATAATACAAGACTTGCAATTGTTCTATTAGTATGTCAGATCCAGGGATGCACAGGCAAGGTGCCTAACTGTGCCAGCAGTAACCAAAGTTTGGGCATGGGCATGGGCCACAGGTATGGGGGGGTCATGAGCATAGGATGAAGCAGCCAACCTCCAGCTCTCCTGTCCCAGGGAGAGGCTTTGGGGAGAAACATTGTCTGTTTAACCTTTTATGGAGATCAGGAGCCTGGCAGCTCAAATAGTACTGTAAGGAAGTGGGACATGTGCTGACATCATTGCATATCACACCTCCTCTTCCTGTTAAAGATAAGGATTGGTCCTTGACATAAGAGTGATAGCTCTCAGCACCTATCCATATCTCTCTGTATTATCTTCACTCCTTGCCTCTAGGATTTCTGCTATAACTTCATAAGGAGTTAGGAGGACCCATTAGTAAAGGTGCATGTTTGAGATTGTCTCGTGGATCTAAGAAAATGCCCAGGGAAGTGAATTGAGTTGGTTGGGCAATAAGCTGGAAACCAGCAACAGATCAGGGCAGGAAGAGTAGAAAAAAGTTATTCTGCTGTTAATTCTATATCCAGTCTAAGAGAAGTAACTTTAAACTATAGTGTATATTACTGGAAATATTTTATACAGATCATTGGGATCTCATAAAAAGTTATTTTTCAGGTCACATGAGACTAAGCAATTAAAAAGTTTAAATTAAATAACATGAGAGTGTTCGAAACAATGACCTAGGATGCCCTCTTGTGAACAAGTGCCACTAAAATTCTGGTATGTGATGTTCCATGCTAATGAAGGCTTTTTATTTCAGTCATTGTATCAAAATTTATATACAACTGTTTTTATATATCTCATTTCACTTTTCCTCTCAGTCTATGTTTACTAAAACAAAACACATGTTCTTTTGTAGATTCATTTGAGTGTATTTGGGTTTCATATCAAGAAAGTGAGATGTATTTATTAAGCTAAAGATAAATTATATGTTTTCTATATAATGCACAGGGCATCCATGAAGAAAAATATAATGATTCAAACACAGAGACACTGATGTCCACACTAAAAAGTGATAGCGTCTTTGCAAGGAATACATTAACAATCATATAAATGTTTGTCTACATCATTAGAGTTGTGAAAGGACGGCCAAATTTAAGCATTTTATCAACAGAACTGACCGGTTAGTTGAAACACTATGCCAGTAGTTTTGGTACTGAATCATAAACCAGGTATCAGGCATAACATGGGGCCATATCATGTGAAAGTAGATAAGATTTCAAGCATGCCATTGTTCGACTCCCACTGCAGCCATAGGCTCTCCAAAATTTATTCAGCTCTTAGACTCTGGAGCTGGATCCAAGTAACAGCACATGTTTTACATCAGTTGTCTTTTCTTCATCTGTTTTGAAATTGTATCCATTCTCAAAATAATAGATGGAACACCAAGAACTATATTTTGGCAACTAGAATAAAAGAACAGTACATAGCTATAAATCTACTGCACTGCTAAGGTACAAGGATATAAAGTGACCATAATTTATTACTCACTATGACTTAAATGTAATGCAGTTATACTCAGCATGAACCCGAAGAATATTTATTGCTACTTAAGCTGCAATCATAAGGCCTCTGATTATGAGGGACCCCCTGAGTGCATTGCCTGTTACAAGAAGCTTATGTGGTGTACAGTATTTCGTAGCAGTAATTAGCTACAAACCTGAAGAACTGGTTTGAATCCCCTTCCTACCCTTCTGATAAAACTAACAAACCTAAGCTCCTTATGCTGTCAAACAGAGCCTAGAAACAAGCTTTGCAGTTATAAAATGCACTGCAATACATTCCAGATGTACAGTCTATATGATGCAGAGCCTTTCTCAAAGATTATAATCTTTAGTATGAACACACATAGATGTACCCACACACATACACACACACACGAGCGAGGGTGTGCATGCACAGACCAAATATACATACACTGCTGGAACACTGACATCTAAACATTCTACTTATTATTGTCTTACTCTGTATTTTTATAGTTGTGGAAAAAGAGCGGCTGTGATTTTTTTTCTCCCAAAAACTGCTCCATCTTTGAGTTTACTACAGAACTCTTGTATGTTGCATCTTCTTTGAACTGCTGACAAGAACTGCCTTATTAAGCCTATCAACTGATCACCTTGAAAAAACAAGGGCCCTAGTATAACCTTTGCTTTCTCTCTCTTCCACAGGTATTTATTACAGTGCTGAGAAGGAAAAAATAGAATAAACAGAGGATTATGATCAGGCCTATACCTCTCAACTACTATGATATAGAAAGAGCGCTATAATTTCCCTTTAGATTTAGCCTTGCTCTGCCTATATTTATAAAGTTCCTCATAAAGGCTGAACTGCCTGTGAGTATACAGTTTATTAAATGTATAAACTAAGCCTATACAAATATTCACTACTAGTAACTATATAAGGTCTAATATATAAATATCTTCTATTCAAAAACTAAAACAATGCTCCTCTTTCTGGCTCTGATTTCATTTTTAAAGGCCAGTGCTATGATTTTTAATTCTTAGAGGTTGAGAGGTCGATGCCAGAGAGGTGCTTAACAAATCTGTCTTTTCCCATTTTGAAGCACAATAATAACTTTTTACTTGCTGTTACCTATTTTAAGCCAAACTATGAATAAGTCAGGGTAAAAGACATGAGGATGTTTCCACAGCTATATGCAGAGGGTTAGCAATGCAATCTTCATTTCAAATGCAGTCTTTGTTACAAATATAGTGGTCCCCTGTAAATGTGCTACAAATAAGTATGATAAAAAGCACAAGCATTCTGCCTGACTTAAAGATGTATGACATCAGTTTTGCTGTTTTAACCTCTTATATCAGAAAAGAAATCTAGTTTAGGGTCACAGATTTGTTTCAAATAAGACTGTCACTACATTTAGATTCTTTCATAACTCTTCTTTTCATGAGTCATTTGAGTCCAAGTGCTTTTTTTAGATAACTTTAATTACTTGGCATCGCTAGCATTAGACATTTTTGGCAGTCTACACAAATGACACATTCAAAAAAACTCCAGCAATAATAATGTGACACTTTTCATGAAATGCACAGGTTAAGAGTTACCTCCTATACCTGGCACCTAGCCCATTATAAATATGAATCTCTAGGCTTTGTGAGTCTTGTGTTAAAATTTAAAAGGATTTATTTAAAAAAATCCAAAAATATTGTTACTACTATTAATCACAAACACAAATAAACCTGCAACAAGGTACAATAAAATAGAATAGGTTAGATCCTATTTGCTAATCAAAATCCCCAACAAAGGTAGGCAGGGCTGCAGGGGTGGTAAGGTTACATGTAAGCAATAATAACTAATAGGGTGAGTGGTACTGGTGAATATCAGACTGCCTTAGGTATTGGGTAGTCTGATGCTATGGCAGAGGGCCTCTTCAAAGGATTTTTATCTAGAAGCATATCTATGGTGGGCAAAGGAGGCAGCCCAACAGGCACATGGCGTTAAGAGTCATAATCAGGGCATGATCTGTCATGCAGTACTGGCAATTATTTCTGTTCCAGCATTTCTGAATGCCAGTATGGAAGTAAATTTGCTAACAGGACTGATATGTGTGGTACTAGTTGCAGAAAGTGTTGCAGAACTCTTGTGTGTTGCTAGAGTGTTTTAAAGTAGAAAATACTTTTTTCCACAACTATGAGTGAACTTGACATTCTATTGTAGAGGTAAGGAGTGTCAAAGTTGGAGAAGGAGCCTTTATTTTTATTTCTTATCATAAATGGGACCTGACTTGCTCCTGAGGTTAGGTATATTAACCAGGAACAGAGCAATGAAGTTTTTTGTTTTTTTTCTTCAACTTGGGGGGCACCAGATCAGTGAATTGCAAGATGAGCCAGCTTCAGTCCTGTTGTTACCTAGCTACAATAGGGGGGTATCACCATGCTTTAAATATGTTGTGCTAAAATGAAATAGGGGTACTTTTTATTTTTAAATGCCTTAATTTGATTATTTCTTTAAGTGGAGGGAATTAATCCCTTTATTGGACCTTTCAGTGTGAAGGAAAATGTTCCTTATTTCAACACCTGAATTCTTGTTGATGCTTATTAAGTTAATACCATAGTACTATATGCAGATAAATATGTATTTGGGAGGAGATGGATTTCACATAAATACAGACATATACGATGAGCACCCCTGTAACTGTGACTGTGGAATCATTTAAATAACCATTTAATTCATTAGGTCTTTAACATCAGTCCTGTAACAGTTCTGTTAAGTGAGCATTATGCTTTGCACACTAAAAGTTGTCTTACTCGGTTATTTCATTACTTCATTACTGTTAATAACTTGCAAGGATTTTCTGATTAACATTCAGGTTTGATGGGCAGGAGGGAAGGTCTTGCCCACTGTGCATGTGTTCCTTATATGTCATGAAATTTCATTAGAGCTACTTGATTATTTTTACTATTTCCTATTCTCTGTAAAACATTCAGTTACTTTCTGGCTTGAACATGCTGAAACAGGTCCTTTAGTTTACCTCAGTTACACAGTTCCCAAAAGAATAAATAAGCAAACATAATAAATGTTTTAAGGAAATGTGATTGAAAGAAGTGTGACTGACTAATCAAAATTCTAAAAGGGTCATTAATTAACAGTGCTTTATATTACTTCACAAAATACACAAATTCATGTGTCTCACATTACTGCATAAAATCCATGAGCTTGCAAAAACTAACTAACTAACTAACTAACTAACTAACTAACTATAAATCTGCCATGGGCTCACTCATTATCAAGAGTATAGATAAAGTCCCAGATAGCTATCAATTCAAAATATCATGTATGCCTTGTCCTTAGGTGGAAATATGACATAGCCTCCTTTTAGATATCCCATTTCCAAACCCTCGTATTGTGCTTTCTCTTTTTCACAGCTTTACTTCTCACTAAAAGTAGCTTCCTCCTACTGAACATCACTATATTGTCATTCTTTGCCTAACAAACTCCATTTCTGTCATACCTCCCTCAATTCATTTAAAGAAATCATAACTCCTTAAAACAAACCAAAATCACGTACCCGACTCTGGCTAATGAAAAACCAAAACAACTTAAAACCACTAGACTGAAAGCGAGGAACTAAAACCGCTTTAGCCTATTAAAACTTTTATTACATGCTTTCATCAATTCAGACTTTATCAGAAAAACTTCCACAGTGAAAAACAACACCATAAATACATAACTCAACCAATAAGAGCAATCAGATCATTAACTTGTTGAACATTTTTTAAAAAGACAATGAAATATGTCACAAACCTATTAACACAATATAATTTGTTTTAATTATTCCTTTAATGCATAATGTTTCCTGTATTTCAAAAAACATTTTTATATTAATAACATCATTTATATCTTATCAGCCCCAAATTTTAATTGCCGTATTGTTTCCCTCTGTTCTAATAAGTTCTTAAAGTTAACTCCTCTGTACCTGTTCTGAAATAGAAAATAAAAACTTTTTATAATGGTCATATTCAATAGTATGTCTATAAAGGGCCTTTTTCTTATCTTTAATTTAAATACTGCAGAGATGCTCTTTAATTCAGTCTTGCAACTTCCTTGTTGTCATCCCTACATAAAAAGCACTGTACCCTGAACATTTACTAATGTAAACCACCCCAATAGTTTTAGAACTAAACTCCTTCTTTACTGATTAGAATTAACTCCTCTAGCCTCTAAAGCATCTTAAAACTGTACAATATCAGAACACTATTGCCTGGAAATATTAAATTAGTAAGCTTTATATATTCACATCATGCCTAAAGCATTTCTTTTTCACCACTGTCTCATGGCACCAACACAAAATTGCTTTCTGGCTAATCAGTAAAATGCATGGAGATGACTGAAATCTGGTTGTGGCAAAATGATTACGACCTTGGTTATTATGGCAACAGCTAGCCAAGTGTTCATCGTGAGAAATCAAAAAGGTCTACTCTGAATTATTAAAGAAAATAATATGGTGGTATAACATACTGAAACTAAACAACTGAAACTCCATATCTACTAAAAACCTGAGATAAAAAAATGAAAAAAAATGTAATGAAAGCACAGTAAAAATGCAATGTTTCTGCAAGTGTGCAAACCCACCCAACACCCATGGGTGGTCTGCTTACAGCACAACCTACTATATAATTTTACTGGCCACAAAACCTCAGAGAAAGAGGAGCCATCAGCTTTGTGTAACAATGACCACTTCTATCTCAAGACATCTATAATCTCTGACAAAATAATATCAAGGTGCTAGCGCTAAAACATCCCCTCAATATAACTACACAAATCCTATAAATAACACAAAAATATAGCACAAATCATGATACAAATGTGCCTCAAGCCATGACAGAGCATACCTACAATATGTCAAAGGAACTGTTTATACGTTAAAATGGATGGCCAGTGAAAGGGGCCCAATGAATCAAAACTTATTTTTCTTTGTAATAACATGGAATTTTCCAATTTTAGAAGCTCCATTAGAGGCAAAGTAGGTTGAAATAACTATAAACATAGTTTGTAAATCAATAAACCATCAAGGAGCATTGTTACAAAACAACAACAACCTAATCATATCTAAATCACAAAAGTTAAAGCAATAGAATCAGAGACAGATTTAATGTACATACTTTTTAGGAAAACAATACATTTGTAAAGTTTCAAGGAGCATCTTTCCTCAAGTATTTATTTAACAAATTTGACCCATCGATAAACATTTGTTTCATATAAACTGTAATAGGTGTGAGTTCTGTAACTTAGCCAGTCTATCTACCAGTAGTATTGTAAACATTAAAATGATTAAGCTGCATTTTCTGTAAATTCAAGTAAAAAGGATATTTAATATATGCAGCATGTCTTTTTAGTGCTTACCAGTCCATATAAAAGTCAATGATTTTTTGTTCATATGAAACATGTAACCACCTTGTATGCACCAGTACACATATAGTTCACTTAAAAAAAAGACTTTCAGGAGAACTATGTAAACATTAGTGGTACAAAAAGTGGGGTTACTACAAAAGTTTACTGATACTGATTTACAATATCAAGGTATATAACTTATTGCTATGCACCAACATGGACTTAGGTTGTTAGATACAGTATTTATACATAAGAATGAATATGCTATATTCAGATGTATTTCTAAATTGTGCTGCCTGAACATTGCTTCTGAATTTTCCGAATTGAGAGCATTTGATTATCGTCTATTTTTAAATGATTTCCTTTGTAGTTATGCAATATAAGATGCATTAATAAAGAAACACCTTTCCTTTAAGCCATTGATGTGCATCTCACACAGTTTCATAAAAAACTCTTTCACTGCAAGAATGACTTGTGCACTGCTTTACTGCCCATGATGGTATCTTGCCAGATGCAGAAAAGCCATTTCAAAAAGTGAGTCATTTTATGTTAAATCGGCAGATATATCAATGATTTTATTGTAAATTCTTTTCACTGTAAACATTATAATAAAAGAAATAAAAACAAATGCAGACAATTTATTCAGGACAAGAAAAAATTCCTTCCACTTTGAAATAAGTACCTTTTTACACCACCCACCATCACTATATATTCAGCAACCTCTTTCTTAAAACATCTAGATACGTCAAATAGAAAAAAAAAATTTTCACCTATATTACACCAGTCTACCATAACTATTTTGACACTACACTTGACTTGGAATAATGTTATGAATAATCTTGCTTGAATCTGGTACAGATCCGTAAACAATTGCTCTCTCTTCCCCATTGCTACTTTATGATTAGTAACAGCAGTATAAGGACTGAAGCTAAACTGTTACGAGTTTCTTGGCCTCTAGACAATAATTAGGGACCAAAAAGGGAGAAAATACTAATTAAGCTCATGTATACTTTATGGACCCCATTTTTCAGATTCATCCTTGCCAAGTAGTCATCTTTTGGCCAAAAGCTAAATCAAGCACAGAGCAACTATGTTTTCCTGTAGGGAGAATACATTGTCAGAACTGTAATCAGCCTTTCCTTATTCTGAAAATATAAATGGGCTATTTGCAATCACATTTACTGGGGAAAAAACAAGATTTGTAATTTAGGCTGTTGGATGACATTCTAACTATTTTTTTTAATTAAGAAATGTTATGGTTGTAGGTTTTATAGGCCAGCTCTGAGATAACTGGACCATTATTTTATTAAACTACACTTCCATTCAATTAAACTAGCATACTGTAGCAGGTAGTTTGAACAGGGCATACAGTTATAATATAAGCATTTGTATTTGTTAATGTCAATTGTTAGTTTGAACTGAAATTATAGTAATGGTTAACTATATAGTCTCAATAAAATTAGAAAGTATAAAACAATTTAGCAAGTAGAAATTAAGTTAGTAATCCCTCAGTATAGTCAGAATGCTATTTTACACAAGGCTTATAGATAGTAGGAAATATATGCACCAATTTTTCACATTCCTGCCTGTGTGAGGCATTAACTATGCTGCTTAGGAAAAGTAGTGTGTCATCTTCCACAGGGAAACTTTGCTACTCTATTAATGTATTTCTAAAAAACATTACTAGTTAACAAAATGTTGACATTTTCCTGTCTAGAATTATTGCCTTGCTGTTTCAGTTTACTCGCACAAATATTATGAGCATTAGCAGACAGTCTTTAAGTGGATAAGTTTTAAAATGGCTACAGATGTCAATTTGAGGGTGTTAAGAGTAATGACGGACAAGACAACAAAACTTCAGCTAGCATTGTTGCATTTCAGTTGCAGTGCAAGGGAACAATCAGCCTTGACAAATACTTTTTTTTTTTTAACTTGTTGAAAGCTCAACTTTTTTGAGACTGCCATGTGTCTTACATGTGCACTTTAGTTTTCAACATTCTGATGTATTGTTGCCGAGACAGGCTATCCCACATTATTATTATTATTTTTTTCTCCTGGCCTTGTAGATTTAAGTCATACCTCTGCATCCCTAAATAATCCCACGTTTAAAACATGTCACCATGATGTACTTTTCCCTAAATAATCCCATATTTAAAACATGTCACCATGATGCACTTTTCCCTAAATAATCCCACGTTTAAAACATGTCACCATGATGTACTTTTCCCTTAATAATCCCACGTTTAAAACATGTCACCATGATGTACTTTTCCCTAAATAATCCCACGTTTAAAACATGTCACCATGATGTACTTTTCCCTAAATAATCCCAAGTTTAAAACATGTCACCATGATGTACTTTTCCCTAAATAATCCCACAATTAAAATATGTCACCATGATGTACTTTTCCCTAAATAATCCCACGTTTAAAACATGTCACCATGATGTACTTTTCCCTAAATAATCCCACGTTTAAAACATGTCACCATGATGTACTTTTCCCTAAATAATCCCACATTTAAAATGTCACCATGATGTACTTTTACCTAAATAATCCCACGTTTAAAACATGTCACCATGATGTACTTTTCCCTAAATAATCCCACGTTTAAAACATGTCACCATGATGTACTTTTCCCTAAATAATCCCACGTTTAAAACATGTCACCATGATGTACTTTTCCCTAAATAATCCCATGTTTAAAACATGTCACCATGATGTACTTTCCCTAAATAATCCCACATTTAAAACATGTCGCCATGATGTACTTTTCCCTAAATAATCCCACGTTTAAAACATGTCACCATGATGTACTTTTCCCTAAATAATCCCACGTTTAAAACGTCACCATGATGTACTTTTCCCTAAATAATCCCACGTTTAAAACATGTCACCATGATGTACTTTTCCCTAAATAATCCCACGTTTAAAACATGTCACCATGATGTACTTTGCATATGGCACTAATCCACTTATTTTTATGTTGCATTATCTTTGTCTCCTTCACAGCATTGATATGTCTCAGCCTTCAGATACATAATGCCTGACTAAAACAATGAACATTCTTTACTCAATTTCATTGAGTTGTTTCCATTCTAATTACTGAACCAATATTCCATATTAGAGTTCACTAACTTTTTGCCCTTTGCAACTTGTATGTCTTTCTATAGCACCTAATATTTTAATGAATCTGTTCAGGGCCTTGGTAAACTATGCTTCTCTTGAACTGTAGCACGTGAGCTCTGTTTTGTGTTGTACATAGTGTGCTGTATAATATATAAGCTTCTAAACTGCAGAGATATTGCATGAGATTTAGCAGAGTCTGAAGGACTGCCTTATTATATGCACATAGGAAAACACATGACAGGATATGGACAAAGGTATGCTATATGTTTGATATCAGCAGAGAAATGGCTAGTATTAGGCATTAAAAGCAACAATCAGTTATTGAATTTTCATGCTCTTGAGAACAAGGAGGTTGAACAATGCAGATGCAATCAGTACTGTGAAGTCATCAGGACAACCTTATGCTATGAACTGGTTTTCTATGAATAGATGTAATAATGGATGCAGCAGCATTTACACCACATAATGAGTGAGATAGAACAAGGGGTGATGTTAGATTATGAACCAGGATGCATGTGGACATATACAGCTGTGATAAAGAGGAGGGGATAAGGACCATGGCAGTGGGCTCATTGGTGCTGGTGCATGAATGAGTATTTCAGTTTATCATAAAAGATCCTGGCACATGTCATGTACTGCATGGAATCATTAATGAGGTAAGCCAGAATCAGAAGGCATATAAAACACATGCCTTGAAACAGTCATAGTACAGAAAGTCACCTGCTGAAAACACCCATGCTGGCCAGAACCCAACAGTATATGATCTGTTTCACATACTGTATGCCATAGAAGGGGAATAAAAGGAAGCCGTTTTCACAAAAATCAACCTCAATGCATCCACACCCTCTCTACATATAAACTGTGTCAGTTTTTTGGAAGCAGCAGGGGAGTTTCCTACCCAGACACTGCAGCTATTTGGGTGTGCATGTGATAGCATTGCATAAGCGTATATATACAGCAGGGTAGCATAGCTGTCAACTATCCAGATTTTCACAGAATACCAGATTTTTGGCTCATATTTTTGGTCCGTTTCTCATAAAAGTGTAATTTTCCTAGCAGGTCACTGGCAAATGATTGAGGAGTGAAGTCAGAAAATAATGGCTGACATTTAATTTTCAGACGTCATATCCTTCAGAAAATTCATAATAATGCAAAACTTGTTTTATATCAACTTTCTAGGCTTGTAATAGCAATATTTTAAAAAGTGTCCCTGTTTGGGGGCATTTGTTCCCCCATTGTTTGTGGCTTTGTCTAGATTTCTTGCTTTAAGAGGTTGGGAGGTATGATGGGTAGTGGCTTCAACAATGTCCAGAAATAGTGTCAGAAAAGCAACACATTGCTGTCAGGTTGCTGTGCATAGCTGATTAATATCACTAAGAGCATCTTGGTAGATGCACACACACACACACACACACACACACACACACACACACACACACACACACACACACACCAGAAGTACCTAACTCATTTATCAGGTTACTGTCACTGGGAAATTTGTCAACACATCAGCCAGAAATAGAAAACTCATTGCTCAAATCAGCTTATGACACAGACAGAAGTGCAAGTCAGCACCATTAAACATTATGGAGTCTTTGTACAAGAGGGGTTGTAAGCTAAGAGCCTAGCCTGATGAGGACTGTGAAACTGTCACCCAGAGAATATATGTGCAAACATACATGTGGCTTATATGCTGACACTGGAACAATCATACATTCAAACAGCTATATATAGATGCATACAAGATAGGCCCATGTACTCCGTATAACTCTCATAATGCAAGCTGCTGAATCATCAGATGTTTAATTACTCCAAGGACTGCCAAATGCTGTTGTATTTATGTATCACTAATACTCTTACAGATCCAGTGGGTGACTATCTACTGAACAGTTATGAAGTATTTTATAAATGAAGAAAAAAAAATAGAAAAGTGCACAGATATTCACAGCCATTGTTTCTATTTATATCTCTCTATATATATATTTTTGTGTCTACCACCTAAACTTGTAAAAGACTACAATGACAAAATACTGGAAAACTATTTTTTATCAATCAAGTCTACATGTAAATGTCTGACAACATATAGAACTACATGGTGTGACCTTTTGATATATGTATATGTTACAGTACCCCAAACAAACTGCTTGATGGTGTCCCCATTGTAAAATATTTTTAATATTTCTGTTCCCACTACTGATATAGTTGTACCTCAACAGCTGGTACCATGAGCAGTCAGCTAGGAAGTATATTCTTAGGGCTGGACATCCTAAATAGTAAACACAACTGCATAATGATGATGATGATCATAATAATAATAATAATAATAATAATAATAATAACAATAATGAGTAATAATGTCTATGAGGATGTCTTGTCTATCTGTATATCTGTCTGCATACATGAACTGCAAAAACATGACAAAAATAAAATACTTTGTTTACAATATATCAGTTTATAGAGCTAACAGTTGGTCAGTTCATTTTTCTACCTATCAGATTGTCTATCCATATAGCTATCTAGAGCTACAAAAAATAAATAAGTTAACATTAAAATAGTAATAAACCTGCACTTTATTGAGATGCCAGTGCGTGCAGCTATCTCTTTTTTCTGTGTAACTGAATACAGAAGAACCAAAACCAAAAGTAAGATACCACCTTCTAGTTCTCTCCTATACCTGTAAGATAGTAGGCTTGATATACATAGAGTAAAGGTATCATTGTATTTAGGTGGCTATGGGATCCTGGAGTTTAATCATCAGCATACCTAGGAGTCCTACAGGTTTAAACCTGGAACATAAAGTTTATAGATAAATCTCAGTGTGCTAAAGATTATGGCCAAAGTCTCTGGGTCACTCAAGTCCAAATTCCATTACTCCATAGGTCTCACTGACTTTCTTTTGTTGCCATTATTTTTTCTTTGTTTTACAACTATATTGGTTGTTAGTATAGTTTCCACGTTGACAGTGTTCATACTTGCACTCCATAAAGGAAATAAGGAAATCCCTGTTTAATTCGCTCATTTTAGGCTGAATGGCAGCCCTTCCTATAGCCACATACAAATTCTCATCCTTTACAACCACAAACACACCACATACCACAAATTCTCATCCTTTACAACCACAAGCACACCACATACCACAAATTCTCCTCCTTTACAACCACAAACCCACAAAAAAAAACACCTCTAATGGAACATACTAGGCAAGATCACTCAAAGTTTCTAGGTCTATTTATGAATCATATGACATCAATGTAGAAATCTTTCATGACACACATGGAAGTTCAAGCAAGTCCATCATGTATCCCACACAGTCCTGCATCCCATCATTGCCTGCCACAACTGCTGGCATGTCTTGTGCAGAAACGGAATGTTGCAATGCATATAAACACATATTTGAGCAGGTTTACAATGAAAATTATGAGTACAAGGTCAACGGAAATGGGAATGTCGAAACACAGTTGGTTGATTCCTATTTTCGCCGATCTGCACTATTGCGAGTGCAGTTTAGCTAATGCCACTTTGCATTCGCACGTATGTCACAGGAGTTATGACTACAGATCACGGTATAGTGGGGGATTGGGAAATTACCCTTTTCCCCACTGTAGTGCAATCTTGGAGTTGGAATATATTATTTGCAGGGAGTGTGGGGGGTACAGTTCCCCACACTGGGAGTGCATGGGGGGTGCAGTCCCCCACCCCCAAAAACATTACATTACGTGATATGCAGTAGTGACATGCAACACCGAATGTCAAAAGTGCAAATTCGAATGTTTCATTATATGCACTTCGACATTCTGCCCTAATTAATATGCTGCACATCACACATCTGAACTGAAGATGTGAATGGATTTTATTCTGTATTTCAATATTATTATAGCAAACCATTTGAGCATTATCCCTTGAGGTAGGTGCTCATGTTGCTCCATGGTTGTTCCTGGTTTTTCAATAATTAATAATATGAAGTTTGCCATTCAAGAGAATTTTGAATCGCTCAACTGTATAAATCAGTTACCACAGGCATTTTGGCTTGGGAGCACATAATTCATTCTCCAGTGACTCTCCCCTAGGATGGCTCATTAACAATTGCAATAAGCCAAAGGGACAACCCAACATGGTGCAGCACCTCTTCAAGGTAAACCCTGTGGTAGGGCTGTCTCTGAATTGGAAGCAGATACTACTTTCCACTTCAGCAGAACTGGAAGCAATTCTGCTGTGTCAGCCCAGAAGCATGTCTGCAGTATATATTTCTTTTATCAAAGCAAGATATTGGTTAGGAATTGAAGAGATCAGACCTCAGACCTTTTGAACACACACAGCCCCAGAACCACAGGAGATTTAGCTGCTTGATATTTTTAGCAGTGTGATCAGACCATTGACCCATGAGTTGAGGTAAGCAGTGTGTGGGAAAGCACAGAAGGGAGAACACAAAATGGATTTTTTTTTGGTGTGTGTACGTGTGTGTTTTGTGTGTGTGTGTGTGTGTGTGTGTGTGTGTGTGTGTGTGTGTGTGTGTGTGTGTGTGTGTGTGTGTGTGTGTGTGTGTGTGTGTGTGTGTGTGTGTGTGTGTGTGTGTGTGTGTGTGTGTGTGTGTGTGTGTGTGTGTGTGTGTGTGTGTGTGTGTGTGTGTGTGTGTGTGTGTGTGTGTGTGTATGTGTGTGTGCATGTGAGTGCATTCTTCCTCCAGGCTGCATTCAGTATGGGTTGGATTCTGCCTTCAGCCCAGACTGTCCCCCAGACTGTCCTCAGTATGGATTATAGACTGCTCTCCAGGATGCAGAAAATTCAGCTAAAGTAAATCACTAGGGAATTACAGATAGTAATACCGATCATTAGAGTGTCATAATTATTCTTACTCAGAAAGTAAGTATATTTCTATTCATCAAGTCCCAGAAACACTTCCTGGTTAAGTGACTTGCTCAAAGTCACACAGCAAGTAAATAGAGTTAGAAAGAATTAACCCTGTATCCTTGACTGTAGGAAGCAGTTTGCTAAGAGCTTAGACCCATAATCCACTGCACTAACTGCCAGACCTTTCCTTATCATCTTCATTTTCTGATAAATCACTGAGGATGGCAGTCAGTCAGACAATAATGCCAATCATTAGAGTTTCCTAGCTGTTGTTCAACAATGTCAAGTTAATTAGACTTGTCTGGCATTTACTGATTTGAGCTATTAGCAAGCTACTTCCTGCTGTCAAAAGTACAGGATTTGAATCCCTCCACCTCCATTTGCCTATTGTGTGCCTTTGAACATGTTGCTCAGACAGGACTCCTGGATCATCTTTGAAAAGAAACACTTTATGCAGTAAGTCTGCCTGATTAGCAAATAGATAAAAGAAAATGGAATTTAAAATTTGAGCCTTTGTCCTTTCATTACTTCTGGCTTTGCTCAGAATACTTGAGCAAAGATATTGAGAGATATTTTTGTCCACCCCTTGTAAAATGTGTGGCTTTCTGACAAATTATTGTAGATTGCAGTCATTAAATAATGTCAGGCATGAGTTTCAGACTTCAGGTGGTAACCATAGTCACAAGGTTAACACTTTTGCTGCGGTTATTTGTGAAGAGCGCCACTACATTTATATGCAAATTCAGTGATCACAGCTTACTCGCACTAAATAAGTAAATGTAAAAGTGTTTTAAAAATCTGCCCAGTTTTATGAAATGCTAAAACTTGCTGCAGTTAATCCTTAAGCATAAACACATGAAAGCATAAGTGCTGATATAATTATGAAAACTTTGGGGTATTATGAACTAATGCAGCTGTGCACACGCATATTTAAGTATTTAAGGAAAGCAGTGCACAGCTCAGCTACTTTTATTAACTTTTGTAAAGGATAAATGGTTTTATATGTTTTATATAGGGGTATCCTTATTTGTTCACCCTGCTGGTTTCTTTAAAGAGTGGAAAGAGGAAAATGGGGAAAAACTGAAAAAGCAGAGAAATAACAAACAGGAAAACACAGACAGAACACATCAAAAGGGTTGTGCTGGAAGAGGTGGGAAAGAGGGATACAATATTTTGGTGGGTATAAACCCCCTTATTTTTCAAATTTTTTATGTAAGAGGGTAGTAGGTTAGTGGGTGTAGAAGAGATAGAATTATGAAAGGAGTGAGGTGAAGAGGAATTAAGCTCAGAAGAACACCCAGTCAGTAAGACCACAGACTTCCACTGCCTGATGGTGTTGCATTGCAGGACCCTGATGTAGAGGAGGTGGAGACCTGTGGTGGAACTGTGTCATCGACTGGATCAGCAAGTCTTGAATATGCTGAAGGGCATCCTGGGCTGGCTGAAGATGTATCTCTCAACCACCTGTTCAGCACATCCTCAACCAAGTCCCATATACCATAATCTGTGAGGCTTGTCAGGATGCCACGATGCCTGACCCTGGGAGGACATCTCTTGATGGAAAGAGGCTGAACGCTCCTGAGAGGAACATGACTGGGCTGCTCCTAGGGATTTTAGATCTTTAGAAAAAAATAAAAGAAATGGGAGAGAAAGAAAATAAAGAAAGAAAAATAAATGTATAGTTAAAATTAAAATAAGAAAAAGAAAGTGGGAGTAGAGAGACAAACAAGAATGAAGACAAGAAATGGGCGTATAATATAATACATCAGTGCAATTTTATTAATAGTGATCTCTTATTTTTACTAAAAATGTATTCAGAAAAAATATTCTGGGAAATGGTGTTATAAAGCTGGGAACAATCAGTATATTGCTATAAAGTAGTGGTGATTTTCATATTTGCAGACTACTGATATTAATAAGATATGCTAATGTACCATAAGAAATGGTAATACATTTTACATTTTTGGCTGATATGGATTGTGCTGCAGTTGTGTACTAAAGGCACTTTACTTCTTTTATTAGCATTGTATATGAATTCATTAAGCATTTATACTTACAAATTAAGTAAAACATAAAGAACACTTAATTTATTACTTGTGTTTTTAATCAAAATATTTTTGCACAGTTATGAGTACCCTCTGTCACCCTCTTTAATTCCCTTTCCTCCTGAGCTCTATTGTAGGATATCTCCTCTTCTGCTACATACAGAACACATAAAGTATGGTTGCTTAACTATGCCAGCCAGATTTGTGTTTAAATCTTTCTTTCATGATTAGATTTACTAGGCATTGAAGTTATTCTTGCACTCACTTAATATATGTGCTTATTTCTGTACACATTTCTACTTAGTCTTGCTAAATGCTTTCATTTTATTAAGATGGAAAACAGCAAAGTGCATATTTTTTTGCATTCATAGTACCTAATCTATTGGTGCTAATAAGTAGTTCTTCTTTACTGCAAATTGAACTAAAAGGACAGCATAACTTTCTTTCAACTGTTGCATTTGTATATCTATGTGCAGCTTGTCACTTTGAAGGATAAATATTTTCTGCAACCATTGCATACATTTCCATTGGCATTTCTACTTTCCACTATGCTTTGCATACTTTACTTGCAGTTTTAAGTAATATTATGTGAATTTGCTCTAAACAACACACTTTTACCTTCCCTTCACAGAGACTAGCTGCACACAAGTTGTACATATATATATAAAAATATAACAACAGAAAGGAAGATTTGACATCCTTATAGTTAACTTGGATTAAACAAAACATATTTAGTGTTACTGATGCACTAGAACTATTTCATGGCAATGTGTGCTTTGATAATTTGCTGCATAATAAATGTAATCATCTAAGGGGATTAAGTGGAAATGTATGCTGAAATAATCATACAGTGCACTGCTCAGTATCCTCTGTGCTGGTCATTTACTTGCTACTGTAACCCCAACCCCATTGATCTTCAGTCTACCTAAGGTATGGTGGCTTACTGAATTCAGTTATCTTGTATGTGTAGTTAATATTTTGGAAGAAATTAATGTTTTATGCAATTATCATACTAAAAATATATCTTGTGGCCTACACAACTAAAATAGTTTTTCCTAAAAATTGTCTGTAGTATAACTAATTATTAAGCTAATACCTACAGTATATGAAATTATGTGGCAATGCAAATATTTTCTTTTCTGTTTGTGCATTTAGAGGGACTGGCAAAGGTTAAAATATTGCAGAATATGGGGACTCTCACAGAACAAGAAAAGGAGCAATTGCAGAATGCTAAACAGAAAATAAGAGATTACCTCGATAATATGCATGAATTTAAAAATATTGCTGTTTAAGCAACTGTTTTTTTGATAATAACTCCAGAGCATAAAAACTTTTAGCACAATGACTCAGGCAAAAGAAAGGGTTGGCACCAAGCTTAGGGAGCCTATAACAAGGAAGATAACAAGAGATCCTGTAGAGATACTAGAGATATTTAAAAATGTTTCTGAAAGTCTGTATAAAGCAGAGAAACAAGGAAATCAAGAAAAGGTACAAATGGAAATGTTTATAGAAAAATTAAATTTGCCAAGGTTAGACGTAGATGAGGCTCAATTACTAACAGTTGGGATAGGGGGAGCTGAGATAAAGAATTGTGATGTATAACTAATCCACAGGAAAGTCCCCAGGAATAGATGGTATTCCTGTGAAAATTTGGAAGCTAGGAGGGAAAAACTGATAAAGATCTGGAAGGTTTTGTTTAATATGTTAAGAGGAGAAGATGCACCAACATCCTGGAAGAAAGTGGCAGTGGCTGTAATACCTAAAGAAGACCCATCAGATCTAGCTTCATACAGGCCCATTTCAATCCTAAACCATTATTATTATTAAGTGTTTATGCCTATAATGGCTAAAATAATGGCAAAAGTGATGCCAAACTTGATATATATGGATCAATGTGATTTTGTAGATGGGAAGCAAACATTTGGCAACATTAACAAAACATTGATGATCCAGAGGGAAGCAGAATGTAAGAAAATACTGCTTTTGTTGGTAGACCTTGATACACAGAAAGCATTTGACAGAGTAATCTGGGAGTTTGAGCAGGGCAATGGAAGTATTTGCATTCCCTGGTACAATTATAAGCTTGATTAAGAGAATATATGAGGGACTGGAGGTGAAAATTAAAGTGGGTGGATTCCACTCTGATAACTTCTGTTTGAGCAAAGGAATCAGGCAGGGGTGTCCTCTTTCCCCTTTGTTATTTTCATTATATTTAAAACCATTGGCAAAGAAAATAAGGGATTCCAAAACTCAAGGATATAATTAATATAGTATTCAAGAAGAGCTCTATTTGCAGATTATATTATTTTATACATGATAAAACCAGAAAACCGACATTTCATTGCTGTGAAACATTTTGAGACAGTTTCAAATATTTTCATAATGCAAAATTAATGAAGCTAAAACAAAGGCTACAGTTGTAAATTACATACCCACACATGAATTCATTCAGCAATATCCATATTTATGGGGACATGATAAAATTAAGTACTTAGGAGTACAGATTAAAAAGGATTCTCATGTGGTAGCTATGGATATGTGGGAAGAGATCTGTCACCGCTGGGATTTCGGCTACTGGCCTAGGCTCTTACCACCCCCTTAGTGCCTTTTTAGGCAGTGTCTTAAGGGCAAAATTCCCAAAGTAAGAACTCCATCTAAAAGCAACCTCAAGGTTTTGCTGTTAAACACTAGGAGTCTTAACATGAAACTGCATTCACTAGAAGCAGTCCTCACCTTGAAAGACATAGACATTTGTGCAGTCACAGAGATCTGGTTCAAAGCTGTGGGCAGCACCCCAGATATATCAGGCTATACCTCCTTTCACACATTCAGACCACAAACTGAAGGCATGAAAACTAAAGGTATCTATATTCATTAAAGATAAATACACCTCCAGATTGGTCAGATATTATGATTTCCTGGACTTACTTCAGGTGTAATTAACTGTTGATAAGATACCTATTCAAGTCATTGCCAGCTACAGGATCTCCTTCCATGAATCACAACACCCACTCTGTCTATTTGGATCTACTTGCGTCTATCAAAATACATCCAAATACCATGGTTTTGGGTGACTTTAACTACCTATCCATTGACTGGGAAATTACTCATGTGCAAACTCACTTTCCCAAAGGTTCCTTGACTTCATTAACTCCAATCCTCTTTTCCAGCTATATGACACTCCCACAAGGGGTGCCAACATTCTGGACCTGGTGCTCACCAATATGGGTGACTACTGTAGCACCCCCACTGTGAGGTCTTCCCTCGTGAGATCTGACCACAAATCAGCATCATTCAAAGTAACTTCACATCTGAACCCCCTAGCACCAACTAAACTAAAAATACTTCTCCAAAGCAGATTATAACCTCTTACTGGATGTTATAAATAACTTCATTGCACCTCCCTCCCTCAGCTAGAACTGGCAACTATGCTGAGTTCTACACAAATGCTTTATACACACACTGAACAGCTGCATTGACTCAGCTGTACCTGATAGGACTAAAACAAGTTCCTCGAGGAAGAACAAACATGTCTGGCCCACAACTGCTATTAACAGGCTTTAACAATAAGAGGAAGAAATTGCTGTCTAAGATCAAGAGGGTACAAGCCCTAAACTGGAAACACTCCCTCCTCAGCTTAAACAAGAAAATAAGGCTTCTTGTGAAGTCCTCCAAAGCTAACTACAAATCCAAATTAGCTTCCTCAACTAAGGACAACATAAGGCATTATTTAGTTACATCCGTAACCTAAAAGGAAAGGCCCAGATTCATGCCAAACTGGTAGTTAATGATACCACATATACCAAGCTTGTGGACATTGCTAACCTGTTAGCCAACAGGTTCTGGGAAAGCTGCACTCCTCTATCCCCGCAACACTTATCCCAAGACATCCTTACCACCTGTCCTGTACCTTGCATCTCTAAAGAGCATGTCGTGAATGCCCACTCTATGGTCAAAAACACAGCATTCATGGGACCTGATAACATCCCAGCCTGCATCCCACATGGGCTCAAACAATCATTAGCAACGCCATTTGGTACTCTTTTCAATCATAGCCTAAGCACTGTCTTCATCACAACTGAATGGAAAAAGGCCGCCGTTATCCCCTTGCACAAAGGTTGTGCCTCAAATGACTCTGGGAACTATAAACCTATCAGCCTGACTAGCCTTATTTGCAAGGCAATGGAGAGAATCATCATGGACCTTATCAACAAAGATATAGGTAATCTCCAAACACTTGACCATACTCAATCTGAATTTGTCAAAGGGAGATCATGCCTATTAAACCTGGTGGGCTTCTTTAAGACAGTCACCAAGGCCTTTGAGGAGGGTTAATCTGTGCATACAGCCTACCTAGACTTAGCCAAGGCTTTTCACACTATCCCCCTCTCAGGCATAATTGACAAACTCACCCAGCTAGAAATCAACCATATATCATTAGATGGGTTGATAAATGATAGACTCCATATAGTCAAAATAGGGGAATCCACCTCTAACAGCAGAACTGTAACAAGTGGTGTTCAATAGGGATCAGTCCTGGGAACTCTACTGTTTGGAATCTATTTCTCAGAAGTGCAAGCTAAAACTAAAGGTCTGTGGCTGACAAAGTTTGCTGATGACTGCAAACTGGGAGTGGTCATAGACTCTCCAAGCAATGTCAACATCCTACAAGAGGGTCTTGCACAAACAAATGACTGGTGCCAAAGTCACGGCCTTAAACTCAATGCAAAAAATGTATTATCATCCCTTTTGGTAAGAGCGATATTCCTGCTAACTACCACATCAACAGCAACACCCTAAGTACGCATTCAGTGGTGAGATACCTGGGCACACAGGTTGGCAGCAACTATACCTTTGATCACCAGTGGCAAGAAGGGCATTTTATATTGCTCATCTCATACGTAAGGGCATTGTCTCCAGAAAAAAACGAATTTATAACCTCCCTGTACTTTTCCCTCATCAGGTCAATAACTGAGTACAATGCCCCTTTTGGTATGTACCTTTCCAAGCACCTGCAGCAATTTGATTGACCACAAAGGTTCCTCACAAGGAAAATCCAACGTCTTCAGCATCAGTCCTATGTGGATCATCTGAAATCACTGTCATTTTATTCTGTTTCATACATAGTACTTAGAAGCAATCTCTGCTTTGCATATAAGGCAAACTTTGACCCTGCTTTATTGGAAATGCTGCATATCCATAAGTCAAATGCTACATGGGTTACTCACTCTAATGGTCTTAACCTGATATGTGACATTAATAGAACTTGCTGGAGGGACAGATTTGTTTCCCAGAGTTTACCACACCTTTGGAACAGACTCCTGCTTCATGTTAAGCAGAGAACCTTATTGACCCTCTTCAAACGCAGTCTGTACAATTGGATGGGTAACAGTAACTTTACCCCAGGGCTTCCACCTATGGACAGTGGTGAAAGGTGCTGATCATGCAAATAAGGGTAAAACTTGCCTAGACTTGTAAAGGCCCTAGGGTCATTAGCCTAGTAACCTCCTATAATCCTGTGATCCCATGAAGATAATACAGTGAGAAGCTGGAAGTTCTGTTTTATGGATATGGATAGCAAGATACAAACAGTTAAATGTTTTTAGTCCTTTTGGTTTTATACACAGGTCAGGCATATGTTTATCAGCCAGAAGAGAAGTTGTAGATAAGAAAAAAGAGCTGAAGGATTTTATCTGGGAGAGGAAGACAGCAAAGAGGCAAGTGTGATAAGCTGATTCTTCCTCTAGAACAAGGTGTCTCGGATTACCTGATCTGAAGGGGTATTTCAGAACTACACAATTAAGGGTCCTTAATCTTATAATTTAAAGTGGAAAGGGGTGATGAAAAAATGGGTGGAAGCTCAAGAACAAGGAGATACTGGGATTTTGGAGGCAGATCCTTAAGGAGAATAACAATAATGATACAGAATATTATATTCATAAAGTAGCAGAAAGTGTTCTAAGAACTAAGCCAACACAGGGATGGAGAAATAAGATTCTGCTGATAAGGATGATTGCAATTAGGAATACAGACAACAGGCAAGAAGGGTTGGAATTTATTGCAGAAAACTGGCAAAAGAACCAAGTTATTGTTAGGAAATGATAAGAGAGTGAGATAGGAAATAGAATGGAGAGAGGCCAATAATTTATTTGGACTGCAGGCTAGAAATTGCCTTCCTATCAAGGACTGATATCAGAGTATTGACAAAGAGAAAGAAATAGGGGGACCCCAAGTAAAAAAAACAGCACAGGTAGAGTTTTTAGTAGAATATGGTCCAGAAGCTGCTGTTAAAAAAAGGAATAATTAGTAAAGCATATAACATATTGCATGATAACTATAAGAATCAGTCAGAGAAGATTAGAAAGGATTGGGAATAGAGATTGGATAAGCAGTTCACAAATAAGCAATGGGGTATATATATATATATATATATATATATATATATATATATATATATATATATATATATATATATATATGTTTCCCAAATATGCAACAAAGTCTAGAAGATTTAGAATATTTGCTTGGAAGTGTTTACATAGGCATTTTTATACCCTAAGTATACTCCAAATATTTTTTCCTCAGGTAGACAGCAAATGTTGGAGGTGTGATGGGGAAGAAAGTGTTAAGTGGGAACATATTTTATGAGAGTATAATAAGTTGAATTGGTATGACTAAGGAAATTATTTTTTGAGCTATGATACAGAATTGGAATTGCCTAAACATAGTAAGGTCTTCCTGAGTATAATTATGGTGGCTGCCAAAAAAGCAACTACTAGAAAATGGAAGTCAGAGTCTAAACCATTTGTAATAGAAGTAATGAATATAGTAACAGATAAAACAAATGGAAATTGAGCAAATTACACAGGAAAAAATGGGAATTGTGGGAGCAATACATGCAGATGAGGAATGAGGTTTAAAAGAAGGAAGGATATGAATGAGCTAGGCAATGCTTGACTGCTTAATGCTTGACTGACAGAGACTGGATAGATTACAAGTGATGTATAATGTTTGCAACTAAAATTATGTTGATATGGTTCATTTTTTATTTATATAAATGTATAATTGCCTATGTCATAAGTAATAATTTAATAAATGTGTTTCTTGCTTAATAAAAACAAAAGGTAGATAGACATATAAAATATTTGTAAGCATATGTATATGTCTGCAGATTTATACTTTTATATATGACTTTTACACTTTCATATATGTATATGAGTACATATGGATCTACTTTACAAGCTCAACGTTTCAAAACTTCGAACTGCAAATGGTCGAGACCATAAGATTGAACTTTTGAAACTTTGAAATTGTAATAAAAAAATAAAATAAAAACTATTTTTTTTTACATTTTTGCAGAGGGGCGAGTCCCCCTGCACCCCTCACACCCATTGTTAAATAATAAACCAATTCCAAGATTGCACTACAGTGAGGAAAATGATACATTTCCTGTTCCACACTTTAAAACGAACTCCATTCAAAACGGTCAAAGCTTCAAAACTTCAAGCTTGTGAAGGGAATCCATATATTAAGATATATATATATATATATATATATATATATATATATATATATATATATATATATATATGTGTGTGTGTGTGTATGTATACACACACACACACACACACACACACACACACACACACACACACATTTATATTTATATACAGAAGCATGTCAGCACATAAACATATCATATTTCTGTACAGATGCATTTTTGTTTATTGATATGTGCATGCCTGCTCATGCATTTGGATTACATCTAGATACATATTTTCACTCAGACATACTTATCTTCTTGTATTTACCTTTATCTGTGTAATATTATTATAATATGTTTTAAACCTATGTTTGATAAGATTTTAAGAAATGTAAAAATATTTCCTATAGAAATCTACTTTCACACCATCACCCCTTTTTCCACACATCCTGTTGGTCGAGTCTTCTCCTCTGTAGGTCATTGTACATGTGGTGGTACTGGGGTCCAAAGGGTGGGTGATCCCTGTCGAGGATAACAGATGCTCACCCAACTCTTTCCAGATGTCAGTTTTTTCCACTCTATCTCATATAATGATAATTCTGTTTTGTCCATGTATGAATCTCTTAAGAGGTAGACTATGAGTTTGATCTGTTTGTCAGACCAACTTGGACCTTGACTTCATGCATTCACAGGTGCTGCCATCTTTCAAAGTGCCAGTACTAGAATGAAGAACTTAAGTAAAGGGCTGTGGCTCATGGGTTTGGGACCGCACCCTCTGGGATGTGACATCGCTATAACCAAACCCAACAACCACATAGAGAATTAGACATAAAATTGCTATTGACAAGATTGGTTTTACTATACTGCTTTGTCACATAGAAATAGTTTTTTAAAGGAATGCTTTCACATTTCCTTGCCATGTTAAATAAAATTCAGTTATGAAGTTATTACTTTTTAACTTGCTTATATATGTTTCTGCTTTTCTGCTGTAATATTGCTATCTTTATTTGAACAAGCAGCCTGAAGGTCATGCATTAATTAATTCTTTAAGCTTGACTTTTTTTCAGTGCTACATCAGTAACTCTTTCCTTTTTTTACTTAAATATTCTGGTTTGATGTCATTATCATGTCATGTGATTTACTGAGTGATTTTAGGTGATGAGGTGTATGTGGGCTGGGCATGGATTAAGGATCATGATTATGCAAACACAATCTTACCCAACTCCATTTTCCTTTTCTATGCATAGGGACATTTGAGATATATTTAGCTTGATGGTGCTTTCTCAAGGACAGCTTGGGTCAGTGCCACCATGTTCCACAGCTACCCAAGACCTGCTTATGTGGAATTGTTGACCTACGTACTCAAGTATTACTGGGATTCTTACAGATAAGCATAACTAAGTCTCATGTGTATACAAAATGTATAAATGAGCCTGAATTTATATGAATAACTTTGTCTGCTATATTATGTTGTGATCACTCGAGATAAGTGGCAAATGGTTTAGGAGAGCACAGACATCATCTAGTAAGCAGAAATGTTAGAAAGTATTGGGAAGCAGTTCATACTGATGTTAGAGAACAATGAATAGTTGGAAAATTGTTTCTTTCAGTGATCTGATGCTCAGATGCAGATGAGTCATATTAATACTGATGGTATGAGTGTCAATTACATCTGCAGCACCAATGTTTGCCTGCTCAGGAAGGTTGGTTTAACAGCAGTATCATATTTATATAAAGAGAATAGAATGCTGGCAAGGAATGATTGCATTATTACTATTAATAGGTGAAGCTTATAAATCTCCAAAGAATGACAATAACAGTATTTTTGCCAAAGGAGATAGAATAGCTATGGAGGCTAAATGGGCAGGCAACTCTTTGGAGTTTACCTCCCTTATGCAGAGGAATTAAGAGAATTTTCCAGATTATTAGAGTCCTTCAGAAATAGTTAATAGTTCTAGGATGGATATGGGATATGGGTAGCTATGACTTTTTAGTTTTTTGGTATGCAGGTGGTAATTTTTCAGCAGAGAGAGAGAGGTTTAAGTTTCTTTATTATGAGGTTACAGATATAGAAAGGGGGCACTGCTGAAAAATGAAATTGATGAGAATTATTAGTAAAGGTTGTGGCAGAGCCTGGGATGCTAGGAGCTGGTTGGCTGTATTGGATAGGATTGTTGATTGTTGTGATCAGAGCCAGAGGAGAGAGGGAGTAAGGGTATAGGGGGTTATTGATAGGTATAGGAGAGTAGAAGAATTTTATTTTTTATTTTTGGTTGGTTTGTTGTAGTTAGTAGTAGTTTCTTTTTTACCGGCTCATGCTATTTTTTTTTTTGTTTCATTTAAACTTTCTTCTAGTCTAGGTGGCTTTTGTTGGTTTTGTTTGGCTTTTGTTTTGGTTTTCTTTTGGGATTTTTTTTTTTTTTGTTTTGGTGAGCCATGGGGTGGGTTTGGTTCTAATTCTAACTGCGTAATGGGGCATGGCTGTCTAAAATGGTTAGAAATTTTAGTATTAGAAGTTTAGTGATATCTATTGGGATTATATATTTTCAGGTGACCAGTCACAGGTGACTAGTTTCAGCTTGAAAGTGAGGTGAGTTAAAAAATTTTTTGTAGTGAATAGTTTCTACAGATGGAGAGTTTAGGATGACAGTTTTTTGTTCTGATTAAATAGGTAAGCAAGTGATCACTTATGTCCTCAGCAAGACACTTGTTAAATGAAGACACTGAGCACGGTAAGTGTCCCCTACACTTCTCATCTCTTTAATAATTATACAACAGTGTACGCTATCTCTTTATTAGTAATGTTCTTACAGGGTCAGCTGCAGAAACAAACAATTTCACTATACCAATAAATCTGGACGATTGTAGCAGAATGGCCATTAAAGATGATGATGATAATAATGATGATGATGATGATGGCACAGTTATTTATAAGACAGCCTGATGAAAGTGGTCACAAAGTCATCAAGTTTAGGGGAAGCTGGGTCTTCGGCTATGGCTTACCCCAATATAGTTACTAATGATGGGGGTGACTTTAGCATTTATAATTTTTCCCCATGTACACTTGGTATTGATCTTGCTAATTTATGGTCTAAGGGATTGAACTTTGTCCTTCCAAGAAGGACAAACATTGCTACAGTTATTATGTTTGCACTGAAGCATTTTACATATAAATTGAATTCTAACCTTATATTTAGTGTATTTTCATCTGTGTTTTCTGGTTTAAGGATAGCCATCAGTTATAACCCACCATTACACCCCATTTTACAAACATATGAAAAAATATGCAAAATACATCTTAGGGCCTCAATAGTGCATAAAGGTTCCAAACAGGATGAATACACTATCACGATAAATGAAAAGAAAAAATTGGATGAGTTAAGGAGATGACAGTTAAGGGTCATGAAACCAGATAATTATGGCGTAAAAAAGAATATATTAGGCGGATGGAAGGGATTTTCAAGTCTGACACCTATACTTTAGCCAGTATTAATAAGTTAAATCAGGCCCATAGGTAAGTTAAAGGGCTATTAAATTATATGTTTATTGAAGGCAGAATTACTATTGGTGAATTTAGTTATATTTTTATGCCTTCTCGTATCATCCCAGCTATCTTTTGGATCCCCAAAATTCATAAAAGTATTACAGATCCACCTATGAGACCAGTTGTGGATGGCAGGGGGTCCCTTACCAGTGCATGTGTGAAATTCCTGTACCAAAAGTTAAAACATCTTTTAAATGAAGAAAAACTGGTGTGCAAGGACAGTTGGGATTTTCTAGAAAAGATGAACCATCTAGCATTTGGGGATAATGACCTTTTGGTTAACAGTAGATGTGAAAGACCTTTACTCTGCAATTCCACACCAACAGGATATTGAATGGTTTGTGATTTTTTACAGGAAAAAAACATTGAACAAAGTAAAATTAACCTGTATGAGGAACTATTGGAGATTATTTTGAAAAATAATTTTATCTCTTTTGAAGGGAAAATATACTTACAATTAAATGGGGTGGCTATAGGATCCAATGTTGATTCATTATTTGCCAACAATGTAATGGTAAAATGGAAGAGGGAATTTCTATTAAATGGTGCTTTTAAAGGGTCATTTAGATTTTATAACAGGTACCTGGATGATTTGTTTTTGATATGGAAGGACATCAGGGAAAGACGTAATGATTTTATACTATACATTAATCTGTATACTGAGTTTTTAGTATTTACTGCACAGGTCGAAAAGGATAGAAAGACTGTTTGAAAAGGACATATATGTCTAAGGTATACCATAAGCCCACCTTTTCTGACACTATTCTCCACTATTCTAGCATGCACGCAAACCATCAAAAGAAGGCTATTGTGAAGGGGCAGTATGTGAGAGCAGCTAGGGTGGTTACTGAGGATGACAACTTTATTAATGAATGCAACCTTATGAAAGGGATGTTTTTGAACAGGGGTTACCCTAAGCGTATGACTGAAGTATTAATGAAAGAAGTAATTGAAAAAAGGAGGAAGAAGATTTTTACTCCCATTTTATCACTGCAACATCAGGTAAACATTTAGGGACAAGATGATAAGAGATGTTACCCCTGCCCTTATCAGAGCTCCTTTATTGTGAAATTATTAGGTGGGTGCTAAATAAAATTTGGATTATCATGAAGAAGGATGTGGATGTACACACTAAGATGGGTGAACAAATTATGGTTGTATATAGCAAGGATATTAGTTTTAGGTATTTACTTGAAAGACCTATAAAAGTGCATGATGGTAGGAGGAATGGCATGAAGATATGTGGGCAATGCCTCTATTGTAACGGGATTAACATAGGAGCCAAATGTGTTATCAGTGATAGGAATTTTAGCATCAAGAGTAAACTTAATTGTAAAACCAAGGGGGTTGTTTATGTTCCCCTCTGTCAAGTATGTTAATTTTTCTATATAGGGAAAATGGGGCGTGCACTTAAAGCGCAAATTTATGAGCATTTATATGATATGAAGAAAGGGAACAATGGTAACGCTCTGGCAAAATATTTAACATTATATCCAGAACATGATTTTAAAATTATCATAGAGCAAGTATGTCCATTGAAATAGGCGGGAGTGCTTGGTCAATACAGCATGTTTTTAAACCCCCAGGTTTGAACGATAATTGTAATAGTACATGTTTATTGAAGAAAAAAGCACTTGAAAGATAAGTAAAACCTCATTGTTAGGGGACATAGTTTTGTGTCCTATTCCAGCTATAAGTAGACTTGGATTTATTAGGTTATTAAGAGGTACCTGTTAGACCCTGGCACTTTTTAGATGTTTTATTTCTCTATTGTACTGTTTGGGTGGGTACATGAGCTGATTATGGTTTAATTCAAACATTATTTTAACTAAGAAGAGTAATGATGGCTAAATCTATTTTTTATGTTATTTATTAGGTAAATTTGTTTCTTACAGTTTTATATAATCAACCATTGTATTACATTATGGTATTTATGGCCATACCACCCTGTATGTGTCCAATCCTGTCTGATCTTGGAAGCTAAGTAGGATCAGGCCTGGTTAGTACTTGGATGGGGGACCGCCTAGGAATACTAGTTTACCTAAAAATGAAAAGGAATTTTATGTATTTACTTGGGCTACTAACCAGTTTCTTTTACAGGTTTTTTCACAGGTTTCATATGAATGTACTGCATTTTAGTAGGCCAGATAGTGTATTTTTAATAGAGAGTATTTGATTGCATTTATTATTTAATAAGTTTTGGCTTTTAACAGTATCAGGCTTTTTATGGATTATCTGGTTGTGTGTATTTGGTGTGGGCTCTTTAAGAGGCTTTAAGGCAGACCATGTGAGTTAGAGAAGTTATTTTAGATGGCTGTGCACTGTTTTTTAATTATCTGATGAAGTCTTGGTAGTAACCTAGATGAAAGTGCTTATTTAGTTTTTACAAAGTTTTGTACATTTTAAAGAATGAGTTGGTTTATTAATAAAATCTACATTTTAAAGCTGTTTGAAGCTACAGTTTGCTTCACTGCCTTCCTTCCTGTGTGGTTCCTCATCACATTTAATGGCAGAATGTCACATCCCAAAATATGTTAATAACTCTTCAGGAAATGGCACTGGATCACAGAGTCGAGTACATGGTGACATTATTCTACAGGTTGTATGGGGAGAAAACCCATGTACCTCTATATCAGTATCTCCAGACCCACAGGGATACCTTCTGGATGATGTCAGAATTCAGAGGCAACATTGTCCTCAGTGGCACCTTTACAAATGGATTCAATGTTCAGGCATATGTCACAGCTACCCCAGGAAACATGTAAAGCATTGGTTGCCCAGCAGCAAATGGCCAATGACATTGTTAAGGCACACTGCACTGCTGCAGAGAGTCAGCTGGAAATGGTCAGAGTCCTACAGGGTATATATATATATATATATATATATATATATATATATATATATATATATAAGGGTTTTCAGCACTACATGGAAATGGTAGAGAGAAGGGTTAATGCCATGATCACATTGATCGGTAGCATGTGGCATACAAAGATGCATGTCCACCTACATTTGTACAATAATGAGAACTTACCAGACTCAAATTGGAGTCAGTGTTGGAAACAGAAAAGGGTGGGGTACTATTCAGACATGTGAGAGTATATCACTTCACACTATAAGTGCTTTTCAAAAAGATAGTGGAAATAGTAGAGGGGAACAAACACAGCAGAATTCATCTAGGCCACATCAGCATTCATCTACACATAGCAGAACCTCTCATTTGAAGTCCCAGTTCCACATAACCATGAAATTGGTATCCATAGGATCACCTGCATCAGTAGGTCACATCATTGCAGTAAGTCACTATTCAGCTCATTTGACAGCCTGTCCTCAAGATCATATGCACCTTCACCTACTCTACCTTTAGGAAATGTTGTATATGATACATTTGATTTTGACCTACTGTGATTCAGACTAGACATCTCAGGTACTTACGATCTGACTTCTATGCAGTGATGTCAATATTTAACTTGCAACGCAAAGAGTTATTAAAAAATCAGACAATTCTGCAGAATATGTGTGCAGAATGTATCCCAGCATTAAGACACTTTGCATGTGCATGCATTTCATTTCAATAGCAAATTACTTACAATTAAATGAAATATCTGGAAAAAGATGAATGTAATTACATTCATATTACACTGGTTTACACCATTAATGGCCCAGCCACTATCACTTTCATTTCATCAATTTTACAACTGACAAAATCCAAATCATAAAACAAATATTACACACTAGTATGAGAAACACTCTTGAAAAAAAGATTACACAAGTATCCTGGCATCCACACTAGCACTGTTGCCACTTCATCCTCAGCACTGCTTTTTCTGATGACACAACTTGTTGTGAATGACAAAATTAAATAATCTGATGTGGAATACCTTAAGCAAGAGCAGTAAATCATTTCTATCTTGCAATACTTAAAACTGAGGAAACATTGCATAATAAAAATGAGCAAGTGATACATTTTCCATTCAAGTACAATGTATGAACTCATATTAAATGTAAGTTTAAAGATTAAAATGCATTCAATTTGGCAAATACAATAAAGTCAGCTACTAAAATAACATACTTTATTAAATTTATCATTTCAGGATATTCAGTGCATGCATATTTCAGTACATCTCTAAGCAAAATTTCTTGTCAAAACATTAAAAATGTAATTATTCCTTATATGCTGCTTTATGACATCACTGAAATGCTGTCAGTGAGCACTCAGGAATGACATTTATAAACAATAATATGAGGACCTGTTCTGAAATAAAATATATATATATTTAAAGATGAGTGAAAGCCTGATGAACACTGACAGCAGACCATGCACCACACAACATAGCTCACACATATCACTGCCGGCATCAGTTATACTCTGTGATTTTACAAGAAAGGAAACACTGGCCTGAATATCATGGTCCATAGCTCTGGATTACACAGTCTCTTTACCTGTACAGCCATATACTATGCAAGGGCCTGCCAGATGGAGTACTTTACTACTGTAGCCAGCTGGTCATCTTTAGTCACAATAGCACTAGTGCTGGGAGCTGCAGTGATAGTATGAGTCACTTCACCACCAGTTTGGCACATAATAATGTTGTGCAGATTTCAACAAGCAGTTAACATCCTGCCTGCAGTATCTGTGCCATACTGAAGGGTACCCCACAGATTTATCCAGGCATCTGAAGCTGCTTTTCAACATGCTGAAGACTGTCTCAGTGGCAATATGAGTCTGGGTAGGGCTATATTAAAATTATGTTCTGCAGCTCCACATGGATTTCTCACTGGCTTTACAAGCCATGGCTCTGATGGATATCCTGCACAACCAATACAAAAAAAAAAAAGAAAAAACAGCAGGAGACAAAAACAAAGAAAAAGATGCTTGAGTATTAAGCAATACATTTTAATATGAATACCTACTTAAATGATTAAAAAACACATTTTTTTCACTTACCAACAAGATAACCACTGGACATCCTAACATGCAGGAAGAGGTGGTTGAGTAAGCTAGTGTGCCAGATATGGGAATTGTGTGCACTGCCAGGATGCTGTGCAGACACATTGGTGATGTACCCCCATGTATCACACACTACCCCTAAAAGACACACATAGCCCAGGCTCAGTTCAGAGTTGACACCAGGAAATAGATGTACAAATACATGTGTAAGTATATAGCTAAATGTACAAATACATATGTAAGTGTATAGCTAAGAACTGATGAAATATATTCAAAGCAGAAGCCTATAAGATACACAACATGTCCCTAGATTATCTCTGGTAGGTCTCTGTGGCGAGTAAAGTGATAGCTATACATACCTTAGTGTCCACAGAAGTAGGAAGGCCAAATATCCCACCAGTACCTGTGTGGGGACTGATGATCATAGAGAACACTTAATCAGACAAGCATTTTTCTGCATAGCTCTCATAAAGTTACAGCAGTTGTGTAACATCTAGGAGCTGCTGCATATCATCTCGGCTGCAGCTCTCAGCTTTGTTGCTCAATAAACAGGACCAAAGCTAAAAACAATGGATAGAAAACCAATTATTGTTATTCATATCACTCAAGTGACCTCATTATCAGGAATGTTCCTCATTCTGAGTCTTAAAAAGTCCATGTTCCTCACTATTCCACATTTGAAGGGCAGAAGGCATGTTACACATTTACTGTTAAGAACTTTTCTAATTAATGTCAGGGGCAACCATGAAATATGTTTAGCAATAATGAAAAGCTTTTTACTTTTATTATATTTTGTAACAGTTTCAGGTGATAATGGAGAACACTGCACTTTGTGTAACCCCAGCACTTGGTATTCTGGATTTGCACTTACCAGTGTTCTCCATTATCACCTGGGGACCATACATGACTAAGACCTTTACAACATCCCTGTCATCCTGATCATCAAATTTATAAGGTGAAATTCTTTGCCTATATCTCCATCCTCTTGGTTATTGAGCAATTCTAGGCACAAGTGATTTTGATACAGCCAAGACAAACAGATCACACCAGGAAATAGCAAAACTAGTAGCAAGAGAAAGCATCTTTTCAGATTGTAAAGTAGATAGAAAAGGCATGATTCCACCTTTTATAATGGATCTGCACACATTGTGGAAATTCCTTAAAATATGACTATGAATCACAAACAGGCAGGAAATGGATTCAGCATACAAGGTTTAACACCATTTCTCATTAGAATCTCAAAATGAGTTCATTTGCTTAAGTTTATTCATAGCCAACACACATTAGCATAAATGGCCTCTGTAAATCATCCCATTGCCGCTCATATGCATAAACAGTGATGTTTGCCTTTACATGTTCACATAACAGCTATGAATATTACCCTTTGTATCTTTCAGAAAATGCCTGATAATGCAAAACTTTTTTTATTCTAGCAGCTTTCAAGTATATAAGAGAAACATTTAAAATATGTTCCTGATTTTTTAAGGTCCTTGTCACCTCTAATTTCAGCTAAGAAGTTAAGAGGGTAGAGGGAGGTTGTAGTAGGTTTCACTGTATAGTTTTGACAGCAGCAAGACAAGATATATTTCTGCCCATTATTTATGAATGCATTCATTCACTTGTTCTCAAGCAGATATCTGAGGTGTTCACTATTGCAGGCGGCTGTAATTGATGTGTGTGTGTGTGTGTGTGTGTGTGTGTGTGTGTGTGTGTGTGTGTGTGTGTGTGTGTGTGTGTGTGTGTGTGTGTGTAAATACTTAGTTCTACCAACTCACAGTAGTTATGGTGTAATTGAAAGCATTGATTGTAGTAAACAGGAACATCATCATATGAGCCATTTTCTTTGGGTAACTGTTGGCAGTGTGTTTATTACTTGGCTATGAATAAACCAGACAGCATTAAGTCTATGAGTTTAATGTTAAAATATTAACTGTGAATATGTTTTTAATTAACCTTGTTTTTTGTAGGTATATGGATGTGAAATGCATTGCACTGGGCTGCAACAGTTGATCTGGTACTCAGTCTAGATAAGTATGGCTATGAGCTGCATCTGTAGTGCAGGGATTGATTGCCTTCATTTGTCTACTGAGTAACTCTGACCAAAGTACTTTACCAGACAGTCCTCCCAGGCTGCCTCTGAAAAGGGGCCCTTGCATCCAGTGGGCTGTCCCATTCTGCTAGCAAATGCATTGCACATTTATACTTCGGATTCCTACACTCTTCACATAGATGCTAATTAGTATTTCACTATATGCTCTTTGACTATGAGTCCCAGAATGTCTTGTAGTTTAATGGATTTTCAGATGCATTTCCAATAAATGTGAGTTTCAAGGAAAGAGTTGTTTAATGTTGCTCATGTTAAGTCTGTTTTCAGTATGATACTGTTTTGTTAAGTAAATAAGTATCAGTATTTTGAAGTAAAATTTGAAATCACAGTGGTAACTCTGCATTGTAGAAGCAAAAAAAAAAACTCTGAATCAGGAATCCTGTATATTCTTTTCTTTTTGTCCATATTTACAGAGTATTTAACATTCTACACTTTACTGTCAATCACATAAGACAATATTTCTTTCCTTCTCCCAGTTCTTTTCTCCCTTATAGGATGCTTCAGTTATTTCACATCTTTATCAGTCATGTCATTATGATTAGATTTCCTTTCCTAATATTAAATGCCTTATGTTTATCTACTCATTTCCAGTTCTGGACTCCATAACTTTTTTTCCAGTCTTCTAATATCATCCACCCATACATTTCCTCTGTAGTCCACCAAATGTATCTTCATAAATCCTCACAGGGTACACTGTCAACTGTTAATGATTCATTATGGTAATGTCTCCTTCATTTAACTTACAGTTTTGTCTGTATTTATTTAGTCCAGCAGCACTACCTAAAACATTTGAATCATGTAGACCTCCCATACATCTCTAGCATCTATTGGATCTATTGGTAGCCTTTCACCACATTAATTTTAATGTAGTTAGTTTCATATTTCATATGTACAGCATTCTTGACCATGGATGTTTCAATAGAGCCAACCTCCTTATCATTACAAATTTCTATAGGCCCCATTTCAGCCACTTTAATATCTCTTCCTCCTTTGAGTGCTCTTTTGGCTGTAAAACCGCAACCTCCCCCTCTGCGTTATGTTACTGCATATAATCTTACATATCAAATTTGGGGAAATATTTCCATTTTTTTTCCTTGGGACCCACACTTGATTTTAATTTTGCTTCAATCTTTTATCCATTCTTCTTTACCTCTTATTTGACAAAACTTGAATACTTCATTCCCTCTGACTCTATTTTGACATTTCTGTAAATTTTAGCTAACACACCCACTTCTACCTATTAATCTTAACTAGCTATTCTACTTATGAACCTCAATTTTTACTTCAGTCTCACAAACTTTCTTGCCAGTGTGAGTCATTTCTCCTCCCAAATTCTGTTTTCCATACTTCTACACCATTTAACCTCCAACATGGCTTACCTCTACTTCATATAATGCCTAATTGTATCTGCAAGAGTCCACCTCAACATTTATTACCTTCCTTTTCATTTCCCTGTAAAAGATCCTCAGCTCTACTACAACTTCTTACAGGTTCATAGGTTCACAGGAAAGTTCTAGGCTAGCTGCCCTTCTTGGACATTTTAAGTCTAGCCAGTTTCCCTTTTTGTGCTTGAATTAACCTACCCCATTTGGTTATAGATCAGCTTTACCCATCCCATATACATTACCTTAATGACAATAACTGGGATCATACCATAGATAATTTGAGGGGACCCATGCATGGGATAAAGCATTTAGGAGCTGCCACTGTCCATTAGTAGTACAATACAAATGTAGTATTAATTAGTAGTACAGTAGTCTTTCTTCCTTCTCCTCTTCTCTGTTTTCTACTAGTTTGTGACTAAAACATACCCCCCTCCTCAGTGCAGTGCACTCCTCACTACACCATGCTTGTCTGTTCTCTCTTATTCTTTCTCTTGCTATCCTATGGCCCCACCCTTTGCATATTAGGCTATCACAACTCTCTTGCATTTCTTGAATCCCTTTGCCTTCAAACTCCAGGAGGAAAAACCTGTTTAAATGCATTAGATGTGAACTCTAATCATATTTCCTATAACACTCACTCTACCTGTTAAAGACTAACCATTCAACCTCCATTTTTCAAGTAACTTATCTTCCTTTTCTCACAGATGGATACTTTTTCTTTTATTTATATCTTTGATTATTGCACAGACACTAATTATCTCTGAAGAAGACGTGCGTCTTTTTAAAAAAAAAACAGCAAATTAAGAAAGCAGCTGGTCAAGATGGGGTTTCACCTTCCTGTTTAAACACCTGTGCTGATCAACTGGTTCCTGTTTGTACTTTGATTTTTAATAAATCATTAGAGCTGTGTGAAGTTCCATTATGTTTCAAACAAGCCACAATCATGCCAGTGCCTAACAAATCCAGTATAACATTATGAAATGACTACAGGCCTGTTGCTTTGATATTGGTAATCATGAAGACTTTTAAGAGGCTGGTGTTAGCTCACTTGAAGGATATCACAGCTCCCTTGTTGGACCCCCCCCCCTTCAGTTTGCTTATCAAGAGAACCAGTCAGTGAATGATGCAGTTAATATGGGCCTGCACTATATCTTGCAAAATCTTGACAATCCAGAGACATATGCAAGGATTCAGTTTGTGGATGTCCGCTCTGCATTTAATACAATAATTCCATAACTTCTTCACTTGAAACTCTCTCAGGTTTCCATTCCTGTTTCCACCTATCAATGGATTACTGATTTTCTAACCAATATGAAACAGCAGGTGAAACTGGGGACATTTACATCTAACTATCACACGATCAATACAGGTGCCCTCCCAGGGATGTGTGGTCTCCCCACTGCTATTCTCCCTCTACACTAATGGCTGCACCTCTAAGGACTCGTCTGTCAAACTTATTAAATACGTGGATGATATGACTATCATCAGGCTCATCAGAAATGGTGATGGGTCTGCATATAGATGGGAGTTTGAGCAGCTGGCCCTTTGGTGTAGTCAGAATAATCTGGAGTTACTATCCTTTGACATTGAGTGGACAACTACTAAAGCTCAAATAAGAGGATTTCTCATTAATAAAGCAAAATATTACAAGAAATTTTATAGGGCCGAAGAAAGCTCAATTAAAAAAAGAATACTCAAACTGGAAACAGAATTGCAATCAAAATTATATTTTCTTAATGCTAGACGAGTGGCATTCCATGAAACTAAGAAGAATGGTTGCAAATACCTTCTAAGATTTTAGCATGCCTAATAAACCAAAGGAAATACACTCCTACTATTTTGTAGATAATCTATCAAGGCAAGACATATGGTACTAACAAAAAAACTATCAATCTTTTTGAAAATCTCTACTCAAAAATGTATGGTGACCAGTCATCTTTAATGTCAGAACAGGAGAAAATTCAGTTCTTGGAATACTTAAAATTCCCAAAGATTAACTGAAGTCAACAAGATAGCCTCTCAACTTCTATTATTCAGCAAGAGATAGTAACGGTAATTAATAATCTTAAGACCAACAAAGCATCAGGGCCAGATGGTTTTACAGCAGATTTCTATAAGACCTTCTGCCCCAAAAATTTACAGAGTGTTACTGTACCTATTTAATTACATAATGAATAATAACATCTCTGATGTCCACTTTAACAACTCTAAAACTATTCATATTCTTAAAGAAAATGCCAACCTCAAAGATCACAAGAGTTACAGACCCATTTCTTTGATTAACTTATGTGCTAAAATCTTCACCACAATATTGACTAACATACTAAAATTATCCCAAATATTATATCACCTGGACAATCAGGTTTATACCCTTTAGATGAACCTGTGATAATACACTCACACTAGAGACATTAATAAAATTTTCTCAACAAAATAATTATCCCATATTTGTGCTAGGAATTTATGCCCGTAAAGCCTTCAGCAGACTCAACTTAGATTTTCTGTTCTTAGCACTACCCTGTTTTGGATTACCCACATGCTTTATTCAAATTCTTAAGATAATCTATGCTAATGCTTATACCTCTCTACACATAAACAGAACTACCTCTAAAAGGATTAAAAACAGAACAAGACAAGGGTACCCGTTATCCCCATATCTCTTCAATCTATACATTGAACCTTTATTTTTACTTATCAACCAAAGAACCTTCCATCATGTACCTGTACTTTATAACATTAGACTTGCTTTATCAGCCTTAGCAGATGACTTGAATCTTTATTTTACTCTACCAAGCTCTGATGTACCTAAATTACTAGTCAACTGAAATCTTTTTGAACTTTTTCAATTATAAATTAAATCTTGACAAATCTGCAATTGTTCCATTAAACTCATCAGACTTACTCTTTCCATACCCATTCAAATGAAATCAAAATAAAACATTCCATAAAATATTTAGGGATCTCCTTTCATCAGGACACTAAGACACTTTACCAAAATAACATTATAAATCTATGGCAAAACATACAACAAGATTGTAATAGAGGGAACAAACTTAAACTACCTTTCCTAAGAAATTGTTAAAATTAATATATTACTAAGGCTATTATATACCTTCATGGCCTCTCATGTAATAGTTTATAACAAATTCTTTAATAGACTATATTCTACTTTTGCTAAATGCATATGGTCTCCTAAATCCATTTGAATTTCTTATCACAAGTTGATATGACCTAGAGATAAAGGGGATTAAATCTTCCTGACTTCAGATTATGCAATGACATTATTAATAGTAGCAGATTAATAAAAATCGCTGATTATGGTTCTAATGGGAATTCTTGGTCCTCTTACAAATTTCTTAATTTTAATCCCAAGGCTCTCCCCTCCCCCAACAAATTGAGTTTGAAAAGCTGTAAGCTGCACACCCAATAAAGTATAACATTATTAACTTACAAAAACTCTTTGACTCATTAAGCATATCCACCACTTTAGCAACTCTACAATTGGTACACCTCAACCCAAACTTAAAACTTAATATCTCAGTGCTAAATCTAACTAATTTCCCCTTTTAAAGGAGAAACTGATTCTTGACTTCTATCCCTTCCGGAATCTGCACTAAATCTTCCTAAGAGTTATACCATCATATTGAGACAAATTAAAGAACTGTGTTCTAGATTCCTATCTAACTCTTGCTTAGATGATAAAGACATAAATACTTGTAAAACTCTCTGGAATTTAATGTTATTGAAGAAAAAAATTATTTCAAGTACATATACATTAATTGTGGTGCTTAGACATTAGAACAAACTCCTTTTTTCAAAATACTGGACCACATTAAACCCAGAAATCTCTATAAACCAAATAAAACAATCTATACAATTAACTTCTAAAATAATTCCTTTTAAAAAACTCAGCTGTACACAACTTATCATTATTAATAATCAACATCTCACCCCTACCATTCTAAATAAATTTAACCCTTCACTTTCCCCTTTTTTGTCCTTTCTGTGAGTCACAAAGAGCTGATCTTCTCCAGATCCTCTGGAGTTGCAAATTCTCTTATAAACTTTGGTATTCACTGAGAGTTAAGACTCCAAAAGATGATATATGAAAAATCTACCCTTTCATGGGAATTTACTATGTTACACATATCTCCACCTGATCTGACTAAGCTACAAACTCACATTCTGATTACATTATTTATCTTAAGCTTTATATTACATTAAATTGGACAGACAGAACATCACTTATGTGGGATGGGTTTAAACAAATGGCAATTAAATACCTAACAGCTCATAAATGTTTAATGTTTAATCGAAACATTTATTCATGTTTTATTGAATACTTGAATTTACTATTGAATCATATCTTCCAATAACCCCTTTACAATTATTAATCTCAGCCTAGACCTTTCTTAAGGATCTTGGATCTCCTTGCTTACCAACTTTTCTTTGTCTAACCAAGTTTTTGTTTTAAGGCCTATATTTCCTTCCTATCCTACTTATAAATTATTTTTGAGCCAAAGTAATGCTCAGACCCAATTTTCTCGGGTAAACAGCACTTGTGTGAATAATAGTGTATATAGTCGATTGTTGTTTAGCTTGATTGTAAGCTTATTGTTTCTCCAATCAATGTCTTTACCTCTCAGTTTTAACTTTGAGTCAAACTGTTGTTCTTGGATTTTCTTTATGCATTTTGTATTAATTAATAAAATTAATAAAGATGATGAAAAAAAGAATAATCTGGAGCTGAGCACTCTTAAAACACTGGAGATGACAGTGGACTTTAGGAGAGGTACTAGAATATTAACCCCCCTCTTTATATTTAATACTGCTGTGTCATTTGTGGAATCCTTCAAGTTTTTGGGATCTATAATCTCTCAGAACTTGAAGTGGGAGACCAATGCAGGGTCCATCATAAGAAAGGCACAAGAGTGAATGTACATTCTGTGACAGCCAAGGAAGTTCAACCTCCCACAGAAACTATTGATTCAGTTCTATACAGCAGTCATTGAGTCTGTTCTCAGCTTATCCATAACATTGTGGTTTGGGTCTCTGTCTAATCATGACAAAAATAGGTTACATCGAATAGTCAGGTCTGCTGAAAATATCATTGGTGCAAGTTTGGCCTCCTTGCAGGACCTGTACTATTCCAGAGTCATGAAATGGGCAGGGAAAATCATCATCAACCCTTCACATCCAGGCCACCATCTTTTTGAACTATTACCATCAGCCAGGCATTATAGATTAATACACACCAAAACAAGTAGATATAAGAACAGTTTTTCCACAAGCCATCAAGTTCATAAATGGTTAACTTGGCCTATTAGGCTGGGGTATTCTTTTTCCCAAGCCTCCAAGGATTCTTCAGTATTGTTTACATATTGTTAATACTCATTTCTTTCAGATTTTATTTCAATATTTCTTGCACTAAGTTGCACTTTGCACCTTGTATGTATATGTATATTTACTTTTTTTTGTCTTGTTCTTAATAGTTGCATGCATGTCATTTGTCATGTTATTAAAAGTTGTATGTATGTTGTTTATGTAATTCATACTTGGAGAGTCACTGAAACCAGAGTCAAATTCTTTGTATGTGCACATACTTGGCCAATAAATGTGATTCTGATTCTGATTCAGACCTGTACCCCAAGTATGCCACACCTTGTTTCTACCTTCAGTCTCCAGTATTATATTTACCACTTTCTTTTTCCCAGACTCATAATTACCAGGGATAGGGTTAGGGTTAAGGTAAGGGGCAGGAGCCATGGATAGGGTTAGGGTTAGCACATGTGACTAATGATGGGCAGGGGGCTTTGAGTCAAGAAGCTGATGTGCCTCAGTGCTCCCATGCTGATTAATAGTTAATTTATAATCAACACAGATTATGTATCTCATTGTCTCTTTATACAGCAAGAATAATCAGAGTCACCCATTCACTGTGCTTCATACAATTAATACTACCTTCTTTTTCAAACCTTTCAGTCTGTTTATCCACTCTTTAATTTCTCTCTGCGTGCCTTCAGACCATCAAGCTCCTTTCAACTGGACTTGAACCTCTTCATTCTCCCAGTACTCAGTATCCCCAGCATGAAGGGCAAGTGCTGACCAGTGCATCCATCTTAAAGGCAGTCAGTTCTGCCAACTGAAGCTATCAAGACATGCATTGTAATGGGCCTAATGCCATCCTTGGGTAGCTGATGTGAGCACTTGTATCATTGTGAAGGTGTCATATGCCTTTCTCATGCACGTGCATGTTCCCACACCCATCCTAATGACAGCCACTCTTACTGGCTATTTAGAACAAAGCCTGTGGCCCCCATTTTTGTGTCTTTTCATTGTATTCAAGCCCCCACATACAGGCGATAGAATGGCAGAGCAGTACCACTGCCCCACCCCTCAGGATGGATGAACTGGCATCAGCCACTTGCTGTTGTCCACCCCTAGCTTGCCTTTCCTCTGCCTGAGCTACTGCTTGAACTGGGACCATCTGGATCATAGTCAGGACATTATACCACACAGCTGGACATTTTATACACTTTTCTTCACTGCATATAGTAACAGTCTACTTTTGAGAAGTTTTGGTGCAAAACCATGTCTCGTTAAATGGCAACTTAAATGTTATATGTTGTCCCCAATATTACACGAAACACTTCCTCATGCAAATCATGCATAACTAACACTGATTTATCTCAAGTGATACACTTTTACTCAACTTTAATTTGTTTTCATTTTAGCACTAGTTTCTACAACCAGTTCCTCACACACAAATATGATCCTTCACCTTCTACCACAAAAAAGGCAAACATTATTTTGCTTTTTGTGCTACACTGTAGCATTTATTTGGGAGCAGTATATCTTTTCAGCAGATTTTTCAAACAGAGCCAATTTATTTTATGCTTTGCATCAAGAGTCCTGCTCATTAGCAGTGCTGCATTTACTGAGACCTTGTAATTATGAATTAAGGGAAAGACTGCCAGTTCAGTGGCACAGATGGATAAATCTCCCGACTATGGCTCAAGTTGCCTGAAATCAACTAGTGATTGGTCACTTGTCAGTGCTACCATGGAGGGTAGGGAAACCTCTGGGCAGGGGGTAAGGATGAGCCAACCTCAGAAAGTAGTAGCCCTTTGGAGGAAGGGATATGGCCTGAGACCTGGGGTCAAATGGGTAGCCCACCAAGCTGCCAATTGGTAATAGCCTTTAATGTGTAATTGCATAGGAGCCCGTATTTGTTATGAGGGAGGCATTGTGGGCTCTCAAATTGATACATGCTGCAAATCCATGCAATAACATAGGGGAAGAGGTTAAGGTAATCAGTAAAAATGCCCTCATTGCCTGGATATCTGTGAGGACACAAGCAACCATCACATTTGCCCGACTGACGATTACACTAGGTGGCTTTTGCCCCAGTGAATCAGGCAGTGATTCTCTCCATGAGTGAATTTATGGGATCTACTCTAACTACAGGAAGCTTGGTGGTTGGTAGGTGCAGGGACAAAAAGGAAAAAATTAATTAAGTGGAAGCAGTCCTGTTTGCAGAGCATAGACTACTTCCTTCTGTGTCAATCTCAGAGTTAGTACAAATAAATAACAGAGTATGTGAGGAATGCAACACTACATGGAGGGGTACAAGTTGCTTTTCACCTACAAAAATGTTGTTTCTTACCATTAAGGTGTGTCTGCTTTGTCTAAAGGGGCAGTGGGGTTAATGCAGTATAAGAGTAATGATTCATAGAATCCATTAGGTCAAGGGTTGGTTCTTGAAGAGTTAACACTCACTGAGGTGACTGTCAAAAGATGGACGTGATCTTGGCTGAGCTTCATAGAGATGTGCTTCAGAGGGCTAGAAGGCTTGTATCACATGAAGTCAATACACTAGTGTGCAAAATAGACAAGAATAACTAAGCAGGGACCTACTGCATGAGTAGACAGATAGCTGCAGTTTAGAGAGGTATGTGAGGCAGTAGGGAAACATTATAAGTGAAGCACTGTAATTTAGCTGAAAGTATACACAGCAGGGCAAGTTAGCAGTTTTGTATTGCCTTGTGCAAGCCATGCAAGAATGTGCATGAGAACTGTAGCAAGGATCAAGAACGCTTCTCCTGTAGCAAGCTGCTGCTACATGTTCCACATCAGCAACACACATCACATAGTGATGAGCAGGCAATTGGTCCAGGACCAAGAACACTTCTCCTGTAGCAAGCTGCTGCTACATGTTCCACAGCAGCAACACACAGCAGATAGTGACGAGCAGGCAAGTGGTACAGAATCAAGAATGCTTCTCCTGTAGCAAGCTGCTGCTACATGTTCCACAGCAACAACCCACAGCAGATAGTGACCAGCAGGCAAGTGGTGCCCAGCTAACTTTTATTTGTTCAGGGAAAGGGGTATAAAGGGGAGTATAGGAAATAAGAAAAAAGGGGGTTAGGAAGCTGTGCCTGCATGGGGCTGTGACTATCCTCCACTGCCCTCACACACAGTATGAAAACAGAAAGAGAGAGATGAGTGGGGAAAATTAGATCACATATCTTTTTGTGGGGTGAGGACTCCAAGAAACACACATGAAAACCAAGGAATAGCCTAAAACTGCCTTATTGCCAAGTATGCAGTGTTACCTGAGCACTTGCTCAGCACAGACTGATCACTGGCAAACATATGCAGTCACTTTGCATAAGGGTATGCATGCTTACTTTTATGCCATTATATGTAATGCCCTATACACCATCCCTAACAATATGTAAACGTGGATGCAATTGCTGGCAAAGACATTAGCAGCAGCAGTAGCAGTACACATGTATTGTGGCTGCTAGGGTTAAGACAGTTTCACTATTCTGAGATGAAGAACCTGGAAACAAAATTTCTTTCACATATATGGACACCCAAAAAGTCAGGGGTCCAGCAAAGTTTTGCTAAGATTATCTAAATACTCCTTTCTCTAGTTATTGTTTTTCATGCTTGGCATATGGTATGACAGATGTCAGACATTTTCTGTCCCAACATTCTTTTTTGTTCCAGGGTACTTCCACACTTGAGCACACTGCTAAACACTTAGACAGCCATGACATGCATAAGTCAAAGTGGTTTGAGCTGTTAATCTGTAGTTTGTGCAATCTGCAGGACATCTGAATGGCTTTATTACAAACTATACCAACAATATCAGATATGCATCTAACAGTTTAATGTTCCTTTTACTGTTAGAGGGGAATGGGGGATGAAGAGCATCGCAGAAGGGAATTTATTTTCTTTTTGCTGTCTGATGTAGACCTGCAGCAAAGGCAGTTAGGAAAACCATTTTTATACCTCTCTTTAAAATGGCAGGTACCTGATAAAACCCTTAATTCACTTCATCATCTAATTTGATAGAATCTGCTTTATGTTTCCTTTTACCTGAATGCCAACAAGGACATGTTTATTCTACCAAGGCCTACCTGTGGTTAGCAGCACTTTATCACATGGCAGATTGCTGTATATTTTCCAGTACCAATTTATGATATCTTAAAACCTAAGTTTTAAAACTCTCAGATGTATTAAAATTAGCTTTACTGGTTAACTTTAGTGAGGAAGTTGCCTGACTTAAAGATTTAAAATTACCTCCACCCGTACTGGGGTTAGTGAAACTATTAAATAAAAGCTGTAATGCTTAAAAATCAAACAGTATTAGGATAGAACACATAAAATTATGTTCTGTGTGTGATGGTGATCAATGGCATCGTAGACTATGGTCTGTGGGTTAGGCCTAAACAGCATCTGTCTTAAATATGCACACAAAAAGTTTATAAGACACCCTGGAGGCTTACAAAAGAATGTGTCCTTTTCTTCTTCCTATACATAGCTTAGGAGTTTTTTTTTCTGAACAATGATACAAAGGGAGAGCTCATTACTTAAATAGAGTGGCAGAAGTGCAAGGTATAAATATAGCAAAATGCTGTAAAAAGAAGAACGAGGTGTTGATCCCACTTGTTCTATTACCAGTACAGCCACTTTCTTGTTTGACTGGGTCTCTGAATATCCTCAGGATGGAAATAAAAAGAAAGCATTGTTAATTAAGGATTTTGGTCAGTCAGATGCCCTCTGGGAAAGTGTATGACCATTTAAACATAATCTCTTTCCTTCTGCCTTAGCGTGCGCACACACACACACACACACACACACACACACACACACACACACACACAAACTATATACATACAGAAAAAGTATTTTGCTCATAATTTGTTCACGGTTGTTTGTTAGGCTTTCTGATCATTTAATTGTGAATGCTTTGGCCTTGTCAGGTTCCGCAATATACCTTAAGGATTTGCTTAGTGCACAACTGAGGAATTATCATAAGATCAGACACAAGTACCCAAACCATGGATACATCTCAAAATCTCTTTCCAAGTACCCAGGAAACTGATACATTAAAAGCATTTGTGAAATTGCATCTTTCCTGAGAAGGAAATAGCCCACTACATTAATGTTCAACAAAACAGACATCTGATACATTAAGAGGGAGTGCTTGTAACTGAAAACATACTTTATGACCAAAGTTGAAAGCTTAAAACATAACATTACAAATATTTGTAAAAATCAATGACAAATACATGGTGTGTCTAATGTCTCAAGGTCTGCTTTCAGTGCTGTCAGTGATATAATGATTAAAGCTGCATTAGTTTCTTTATCTGATTTAACCCTTTTAATATTTTTCCTCTAGTCATTTGTTTGACTCCAATATTCAGCATAAAATGTCCTTGTTAGATTAGAGACTAAATGGAATGGCCTGAAAATCTTTCTTTTCGGGCACAACCCTAGCCTTATCATGGTATGCAATAGTCTAAGCAATATTCACATGGAACAATAATTTAGCAATGATTTTTGGAATATTTACACTATTAAAAAGAACTTGGCTCATATAAATAGGCAGTTAGTGCAGGTTTTGAGCTACACTCTGCTTAGATAATGTGGTCTAAGACAGTCTGAAAAGTGGATAAATGCATATCAGTACATGTCATGGTAAAGCACCCTACAAACCTAAAACTGTGCATACACAATGTGGTACTTTTAATGTGATAAGCACAAAATAACATGTAGTACTTACATATAAGGAACAAAATCAGAACAAATATCCTTACTAAGCCAAATGACTCATCAGAAGTAATTATAATGTTAAATGCACTTCCACAAATCAGTAAAAGGTGTAGGGCAAAATATTCTCCTTCACATTTGGAATATAGAGCACTATCACTCATATAATTAATATAAGGCTACATGCAGGTAACCTGCAGGTGGAAGAAGACTGAATTTAAGGGTGTCATTTTCCCAAAATTCAACCCATCAAGGATCAGAGCCCTCCATAGGAAATTATTTTCAGCAAGTTTTGCCAGCAGTAATGCCATTTTGGGAGGTAATTTCCCCCTTCTTTGAGTTGGAGCAACCATGGATTTGGTATATTTAAGTTTGGGGGGGGCTTGCCCCTCATATCAGGTAGTGCGATGGGGCTTGTCCCCAGCAAAAAACATTTAAAAGTATTTTATCAGCCCTTTTTTTCAGGGAATGAAGTTCAAGGATTCTGATCGTCAGCTGGTTGAGCTTCATCCAGTCATAATAGAAGTGGCTATATACAACCCATGAATGCAATGCAAAATGCCCATCCTCACATATGTCAAATAAATCTCCTGCTCCCATCGTGAAGATATAATAACATTTCTTATTTACTTAGAATAAAAAGGCACAACTGCTCTGTTTAGAATTCCTGCACTCACAAAGAAGAAGAATGCTGGACAAATCCAAAAAATAAAGAGATTAGGGACAAAGGTCCAAAATTAGGGATAATTGTTAAGTATCACTTTAATTTAATTTACATACTTAAATTATTAATGCAACAACAGGGTTTGCATCAACATTTATTTTATGAACACTGAGAATTATAAAACTATGATGTCTGTCATTATTGACTGATTATAATCTTCAGTGATTTGCCAGAAAGTCAAAACATTTACAAGATCAGGAACAGTTGAAAGTTATGTACCTTTCTTAGTCGTGGCCTTAGGAAGTACCTGCTATAAGTAAATGACCACTGCTGAGTAGCAGTTAAGAATGTCATAACATATGCACAGCTGTTCACACTGTAAAATCAAAAGTTGGGTTTGGGCCGAGTGGTAGGAGTGTGGGGGGGGGGTATTTGACCTGATCTAATCACCCACTGATTTACCACATCATCGAAGTCTCTGAGTGTACGACAAAGAATTTTTTAGTAAAACTGAATATGTAGTACAGTAATTACAGGCTGCATATGGATAAAACTTTATAAGAAGTAAATCAAATGCTTTAGAATAGCACCATGAATACCATTAGCTAAGTGTTACAGGTTGATGTTACCTTTATCAACTAATCAGATACATCCAGCACTGCAGATCATAAACTTTCATTAATAATATGTATATCTGGATTTCTTTGCAAACTCCTGTAAGAGAGCAAATTGGTACAATGATAGACAGTCCCACATAAGACTATGAGGCCAACATAGTAACTGGTATTTAGTGACAAAGGGTCAACCTAAAGCCTACCTCCTTCGACCACATTTATGTAACATACTCCTTCTATGTGGCACACCTCATCACAAAAGGGTTCTCATCCAGGAAAAAAAGAGGTCATTGTTCCCCTCTACTTGGCACTCATTAGACCCATTATAGAGTACAATGCCCCTTTTGGAATGTACCTCACAAGACATGTACAGCAGCTGGAAAGGCCACAGAAGTACCTCACAAAGAGGATTACTGGCTTCAAACAGATGCCGTACACTGACCGTCTCAAAAAACTCCAGCTTTACTCTGTAGCATATTGCCTACTCCAAGGAAATATCTGCCTAACATGTAAAGCTATGTTAAACCCAGAGCTGTTGGACATGCTACACCTAAAGAAATTTCAATCCCTCTAAGCTACACACTCTAGGGACCTAAACCTTGTCACCACAATAAACAGGACATGCTGGAGGGATATATTCCTGTCCCAGAGACTTCCTATACTCTGGAACAAGCTACCAATCTATGTCAAGCAAAGTTCCTCATTAGCACTCTTCAAGAAAAATCTTGATGACAAGATGGGAAATAGGCAATTCACCCCGGGGATCACTTCTGTGGCTCTGCTCGACAGGGGCACAGGAAATTAACCTTCTTGGGAGGCATAAGCCAGGAAACCTTGTTGGTTAGGCTTGCTTAGGCCCTTGGGCTGATAGCCTAGTACCTACCTATGAACCTATACATATATTTCATGTGGATATAGATGAATTGGTATGTTACGTAACATGCTAATAGCATCAAAATGGGCAAAATCGTAAGATGAAATACTATACAATGCAATTATTTCTGTCAACCATAAAAACAAGCTGGGTATAAATATAAAGAAGAAGCACATTTCAGTCATTAATAGGAAGTCATTAACCTATACTATAGGATCAGATATACTAGAAAGGATAAAACAATACAAAGATCTAGGAATCTGAATGGATCACTTCCTTTCTTTCAAACTGCTGTGCATGAAAAGATAGCAAGAATATTACACCTTGTATAATCACATACATAAAACCAAGTCAAGTCAAGCATAAACCTACATTGCAAAGCAGTTAGGATGAAACTAGAATAGCTGAACATTACCCACGGTGGTGGTGCTGCAGTAGCATTGTTGCCTCACAGTAAGACGCTGTCCGGTTCGATTCTCAGCTAGAGCGTCTTCTGCGTGGAGACATGCATGAATGGGTGTACCTTCGTTGAAGGTTGTGCATCAGGCCTGGCAAGTCAGTACGTAAAAATCAACTGCCAATCATTAGCGGACCGGAGTTCCACTGTGGCAACCCCTAACCAGGAAAAGCCGAAAGACACACACACACACACTTGTGGGCACAGTTTGCCTGGAAACAAGTTTCCAAAATAGAAAATGTGCAAAACATAACTACCAAAAAAGAAAAGGTAATGAAGAAGGCTTGTCAAACTAGAACTGCACTCTATTATAATTGAACCAACTTTTCTAAACTCGAGTGTTTTTTTTTTTCAGATCAAGTTTATATTATCAAATTTTTAAAACACAGAACCTTGTATGGTCAAGACCATACGATCGATGTTTAAAAAAAATGGAAATGCAAACATTCATAAAATTCAGTGTTTTTTACAGGGGGCAAGATCTCTGCACCCTCCCTACCCCCTGCTAAATATATATCAACTTTGACATTGCATTACATAGGGGGAAAAGGGCAAATTACTTGACCCCACTGTATTGCAATCTCAGTACAAACATTTTGATTTTTTAAACATTGATTATATGGTCAACCATATGAGGACTGATGTTAAAAGTTGAAAATATTAACTAGACACAATTGTCTTGTATTCAGAGTTGGTTTTCTGAGTAGAAATTTGTAGGAGTGCAACTTTAAATTGTTTTTTCTGGGACTGTGTGGGAATGGTTTGGAGTTTTATTTTGTAAAAAATGTAGTCAGACTGTCTTTTGCATACTATTTTGATTGTGGAGGTCTGGCAGCATTTCTTGTGCAGTGTTTTCTGCTTCTGAACTTGTGTAAAAGCACATTGTCTGAAATTCGTGAAGATTCACTGGGAACTGGACAACATAGCTGTGCTTTGTTGTGGAAAAGAGAGCAACACAGAATAAGTACAAGCTAACCATAGCTGAGCAGAGTAATATGTATGCAAATAAGTAAACCAATTGGCACTTACTGGTTATCATAAATTCTATAAGTTTACCATAGTGTGACAGTAGCAGCTAGTGTGAGCTGGTACATAGTGTAGCAGTGCCATAGTGTAACAGTAGCAGTTAGCATGAGGTGGTACACAGTGTAGCAGTGCTACAGTATAACACTAGCAGTTAACAGTCAGTGTGAGGTGGTACATAGTGGAGCAGTACCATAGTGTAACAGTAGCAGTTAGCATGAGATGGTACATAGTGTAGCAGTACCATAGTGTAACAGTAGCAGTTAGCATGAGATGGTACATAGTGTAGCATGCCATAGTGTAACAGTAGCAGTTAGTGTGAGGTGGTACATAGTGTAGTAGTTCCATAGTGTAACAGTAGCCGTTAGCAGTTAGCATGAGATGGTACATAGTGTAGCATGCCATAGTGTAACAGTAGCAATTAGCAGTTAGGGTGAGGTGGTACATAGTGTAGCAGTGCCATACTGTAACAGTAGCAGTTAGCATGAGGTGGTACATAGTGTAGCAGTGCCAAAGTATAATAGTAGCAGTTAGTGTGAGGTGGTACATAGTGTAGCAGTATCAGAACATGTTGCGTTGCAATTAGTCATAGGACTCTGTGAAAGTCTATGCTGTGGTGTCCAATCAGCTACAAACCTGTTGGTCTCATGAAAGGGGAGTAAAGGGTAGTATAGGTAAAAGGAAACCATAGCAAGCAGAGGTACACTTACAAAAGAAGTATAAAGAAATAATTAAAGGCAGAGGTAGGGCACATTTGTGTGAGGACAGGTTCCCCACATTATACTTGCAAGTGTGAAATAATTATGGAAGGGTGGGATGGAAATGGGAAGAAAAGGCAGGAAAAGGTAATGAATGGGTCAAAGAAACAACCCCACACAAAACAATACAAACAAGTTGTGTGGATGTGGACACACAAGAAGAGGGACATATAGGCTGTAAAAACACAGGACAAATAAATAGTGAAAATGTGATTAGGCAATGTAAAAGGGATGGGTTAGGGTACAATATTATACACCTTACTGTGGATATGATGTGATATAGGCAATATGTTAGCTCCTGACCAGTCCAAAGTGACATTACTGGGTCCTAGTGAATAGATTAGTGAGGCTGTTGGAAGGAACCACACTCCCTGGGCCACGGTTCAAGCAAATCCACAGTTTTATCAAGGAGATCCTGGCAACCACCTAATCTGCAGGCCATTGCCCAGACAGCTGCCTCCTTAACCATCTGCCATAGTGCTGTCTAAGCTAAAGTAGGTAATCAAGCTTGTCAACCTTTTGAGGAGAAGTCAAAACTCTGCTTTAGTGAGGCAATTCAAGATCTTTCACCCATCACAAGTAATGGTTGGAGTGGCTAATGTAGCCATGTCCCACTGGCATTATCATGACCTGCAGGAAGGTGACAAAATGAGAAAGGTGTCATAAGTGAAGATGTCCTGCAAATGCTTTATATCTATATCAGTATCTGTCTATCTATCTATCTATCTATCTATATACATATATATGTATATAGATAGATAAATATACATATAGATATATAGAGATATATATTATATCTACCTATATGTATATATAGATAGATGGGCAGACAGATAGATAAATAAATAGATAAACAGATAAAACTGGTCAGTAAAAAATATGCAAGGTAACCCCCCTGTGTTGAAAGTCTCTTCTACCTCCTGCAGCAGCCAACACAGTTGAATTCTTTTTCTGTATGGAATCCAGTATCTGTCTGCTTGGGATGACATGGTCGACAGACCACCATGCTTTGCCAGAGATGGCCTGCACCTGTCCCCCCTGGGATTCCGGATACTTGCTAAGGCTCTTGCTGCCCCTATAGTGCCTTTTTTATGCAAGGTTCAAATGACAAATTCACCAGCATAACAGGAACAGGCAAGCAAAAACAGAGTGTAATGCTACTCAATGCTAGAAGTCTAAATCTCAAAATGCACTAACTTGAGGCACTCCTTAAAATGGAGAACATTGGTATCTGTGCAGTGACTGAGACCTGGTTGAAGGCTCCAGAGAGCACCCCTGCACTACCAGGCTATAACTCATACCACACTTTTTGGCCATGTAACCTGGACCGGAACACCAAAGGCGGAGGTGTGTCCATATTCATTAAGGATATCCACACCTCCAGGCTAGTTGCTCAGCATAATGCATCTGAGGTTATCCAAGTGCAACTAACTCTCGGCAAAACTGCAATCCAAATTGTAGCTTGCTACAGATCCTCCACCATGCCTCAGGATTCCCACTCCTCTTTTCTTGATGTACTGGAAAATATTAGGGTTCAACCAAACACCCTAATAATAGGTGATTTCAGCTACCCCACCATTAACTGGGAAAACTACTCGTGTACCAACTCCTTCACACAACGCTTTCTGGAATTCATAAACTCCAATGCTCTGGATCAACTTATCCACACCCCCACCAGGGGCAACAATATCCTAGACCTAGTCATTACCAACATGAGTGGCTGGTGTTCCACGCCTGAAGTCAACTCCTCGTTGGTCCGTTCCGACCATAAGCTAATCGCCCTTGATATCCACATCTTGCCCCCACCCCCCATTAAGGAAACCATGTTAAAAATTTTCTCCAAAGCCAACTTCATGTTTCTTAAGACAGAAGTGGTGGACTTCATGACACATATGCAGATGGACAATACAGTTATGACTGCTGTATCCTACACAAATGCACTCTATAAGCACTTACACGAGTGCATGGATCGTGCTATCCCAAACAGAACCAAGACACTATTCTCCAAAAAAAGGAAGCCAATCTGGTGGTCCCCTGCCATAAAGAAACTGTACAACAGAAGGAAGAAATTGTTGCAAAAGAGAGTAAATTCCAATGAGTGGAAGAGCTCCCTGGTCAGCCTCAGTAAGAAGCTGAGATCCCTTATAAGATTATCCAAAGCTAGCTACAAAAACAAAACTGCCACTGATTCTAAGGATAACCGCAAAGCATTCTATAGCTATGTTAAGAATCTCAATGGCAACACCCAGAGTTACAGCACAACGGCATGAAAATTACAGAACCAACTGATATTGCCAACATCCTGACAGATAGGTTCAGTGCTAACTTTTACCCCCCCACCCCCTAAAGGGCCCATATCTATGCAGGAAGAATGCAGAGTCCCTGTAATCACAACTACGCAGGTAAAAGCTGCACTCTCTAAAGCCAAAAACACAGCATCCATGGGACCAGACAACATCCCAGGCTGCATTTTACATGAACTTCAGAACGAACTGGCTCCCCACCTAAGCACCATGTACAATCATAGCCTCACATCAGGCTTTGTGCCCACTGAATGGTGTACAGCAACTGTTATCCCACTCCACAAAAGGGGAGCCACTACTGATCCCGGAAACTATTGCCCTATTAGCCTGACGAGCCTGGTCTGCAAGGCCATGGAACATATCATCATCATGGAACTCATAAACAAAGACATTGGTAACCTCCAAACTCTGGATCCCACCCAGTTCGGGTTTGTGAAAGGCAGATCATGCATCCTGAACCTGATCGACTTCTTTGAGGCAGTCACCAAAAACGTAGATGAGGGTAAGGTGGTTCACACAGCCTATCTTGACCTCGCCAAGGCTTTCAACACCATCCCCCATTCTGGAATTATAGCTAAACTCACTAAACTAAGTATAAATCCCTACGTCACAAGATGGGTTGCCAACTGGCTCACTGACAGAACCCACACTGTAAAAGTTGCACACTCCAAATCTGACCTCAAACCAGTGACAAGTGGAGTACCACAGGGTTCAGTCCTGGGACCTCTCCTGTTTGGTATCTACTTCTCTGAAGTACAGGCTAACACAGAAGGCCTCTGGCTAACGAAGTTTAGAGATGACTGCAAACTAGTGGAAATCCTGCAGAAGGGCCTCACTGAGACAGATGCCTGGTGTCAGAGTCATGGCCTCAAGCTCAATGCCAAAAAGTGCATTGCCATCCCCTTTGGTAAAAACTCTGTACCCATGAACTACTACATAGACAGCAGTCTACTTAACTCCAAATGTGTGATAACAAACCTTGGGACCCAGGTGGACAGTAGTCTGTCCTTTGATAGTCACATCGCCACAGTAGCCAGGAAGTCATCCTACATGGCACACCTCATCAAAAAAGGGTTCTCATCCAGGAAAAAAGAGGTCATTGCTACCCTCTACTCGACACTCATTAGACCCATTATAGAGTACAACGCCCCTTTTGGAATGTACCTCACAAGACATCTGCAGCAGCTGGAAGTACCTCACAAAGAGGATTACTGGCCTCAAACAGATGCCCTACACTGACCGTCTCAAAAACCTCCAGCTTTACTCCATAGCATATCACCTACTCCAAGGTGATCTCTGCCTAACATATAAAGCTATGTCAAACCCAGAGCTGTTGGGCATGCTACACCTAAAACAATCCCAGTCCCTCTGAGCTACATGCTCTAGGGACCTAAACCTTGTCACCACAATAAACAGGACATGCTGAAGGGATAAATTCCTGTCCCAGAGACTTCCTATACTCTGGAACAAGCTACCCATCTATGTCAAGCAAAGTTCCTTATTAGCACTCTTCAAGAAAAATCTTGATGACTGGATGGGAAATAGGAAATACACCCCGGGGATCACTTCTGTGTCTCTGCTCGACAGTGCACAGGAAAATAACTTTCTTGGGTGGCATAAGACAGGGAACCTTGTTGGCTAGGTTTGCATAGGCCCTTGGGCCGATAGCCTAGTACCTAACTATGAACCTATGAACCTATGAAAGAGAAAGGGACACATATGCCATTATACACAGCTGTAGGTGAAATATAGACAGCAGTGTAAAACTGCAGTATCACATGTGTATGCGAGATAGCAGAAGTCTGAAGTGGCTCCTGTAGGTGAGATCTACAGTACAGTGGAGGTGGGACGATATGTAAGCATGTCCCCATTACATGCCTGCCCATTGGAGATTAGGGCATCAATAGTAAAACCCTCCAAACAAGTAACATGACACAGACCTGTGATGCCTTGATCTTCTTGCAGACCCCAACCCTTATTACATCCAGTCCAGGTGAGGCCAGGTGAGGTAGGTTGACCTGATCATTGAGGAGAGGCACTGGGACCTTAAAATGATCAGTTGCACAAGACAAAAACAATTTGGAGTTCCACATGTAAGAGCAATATTGCAAAAGCATGAGATCGTTCCCATAGCGTTACAACTGAACAACTATGTGTATTAGTCCTATGTGAACATATGCAGCATTTCTAACACACACACAGCACAGACACAGTTCCAGATAGTACCCAATATGTAAGTTGGAGATAGTAGAATTCTGAAATTGTTCCTATAGCATCACAGTTGAACAGCTATATGCATTAACCCACACTAAGCTTTAGCCTGATGTAAACATAAGGGTCACTATTAATACACAAACAGCAGATACATTTTCCACATAGTTGTCCATCTGTTATGACCTGGTATTTGTCAGAAAAAATATATTTTATTAGGAGCACACAACACATCTTAAACTTAAACTTTGTAAACATTACCAATGTCATTCACATACTATACCAGTCAATGTTTCCTTGCCTAATCTCTGCTTCCAACTAATAATGATCTTCAAGGTGGCATTACTACATGTGATCATAATAGTGCTTCTATTACTCAATAGATCAGGCGAGGAAAGAGGCGGTGGTAAGAACTGCAGCTAGGGCTGTACCAGACATGCCGCATTCTAAATGAACCCAAACAGGGTCCCAAAATCTGTTTACTAAATTGATTGTTCAGGTAAAAGAGCATGATTTTACTGTCCATTTGCATATCAAGCAAGTGGTCTCCATAGCACAGTAGAACAGACAGACCGCACCATGAATTTACTAAGAAAATTGTCCCTCTTTCATGCAGAGCAAAAAGACAGCCTGTGATATAGGCTGGAGTAGGAATTCTGAATCACAAGTGGTATAGTTTAGTACCTTACCTAAACATGATACATATACATGTGTAGATATCCTACACAAGCCAATGGTCATGGTCCATTAGATGTGTCTGGTGAAACTTAGCTGTGTTGTATGTCACCCTTGATGTTCACCACAATATAGTCATTCACAGGGATTTGTGATGTGTGGGTCCATCTGCATACATGCTATGCAAACTGCTTTATATTTGCAACTTTAGTGCCCTCATTTTAAATGGCAAACTATGCACCAAAAAGCAGAAGTAGAGGAAGCAAGTGAACAGTAAGAAGCATGTTTCTGTTATCAGAGAAGTTTCTTTTAAACAGAATATAGCCTCAGTGAGGTAGACATCATTCTGCATACTGTGCTTAGATGTATTTATCCAGTAGTTAAACACGTGAGACGTTGCAATGTAACAGAGTACAGGCAATGTTATTAATCTGTACTGTGCTTACTTGCAACGTGTCCTTCATATGGCCACCATAACTGTCGCTCTCCTACTTTGGACACAATAGAAGAGTCTTTGTGGGTTCTGTTCAAACAGTTTTATTATATACAAACACATCACGGTAGAAGTTTACTGACTTTAACTTAAGTAAGTTATATACAAACTAACAACTGCAATCATACATGTTCACTTTCTGGCTGCACTCTCAAAATGGCACTGGGAATAGCACATGCCCTGTATTTATATGTGCACGTTCAGTCCTTGACATACTTCTTAAAGCTACAGCAGATACACCCTGATCCACATCCTCTCTCTTTGAGAAATAGGTCATGCAACATTATGAATCTATTTGGCATGCTGATATTACAAGTAGTTCTTTATCATGCAATTATACAAGACTAAGTACATATATACAGTTTTGTCCATGTTGCTGTGTATTTCACACTGGGCCTGGATATTCAACGATATTGTATGACATAAAACTGAGATTTAGGTTTAGCAACTAGAGCTGTTTCTACAGATTGTTCAACCTTGGAAGTATTTGGAACATCTTCAGGAATGAAAGTAGAGGCTGAAACACACTCTGGGAAGGGAACAACATCTGGTTCACTCTGAGATCGAGTCTGCATCACAGGAACAATGCTGCTGCAATGACAATTGTGGTACAGGAAGAAGATGCCGTTCCTCCTGTACTCCACACCCTCAGATTCTACAAGGTGGGATCTCAGCTTTGCATATATGCCTGTAATTTGACCAATCCAGTTGAAATTTTTAGCCATTTGTATCTTCACTGTCTCTCCTTCCCTCAGCAGATGAAGAAATCTGCTCACTTTATCATAACTGGACTTCAGGATAGAATGCTTCTTGAATAATTGAGCCTTGATGGTTTTGTTGCTCTTAGCTTTAGTCCTCAATAAATTGGAACTAATAAGTGGCATTGTTCTGGTTTGCCTGGATAGAAGTCTTTGAGCAGGTGAGTCAAGTATATTGTCACGGGGTATGTTTCTGAGATTAAGTAAATTCAAAAAGACATCAGTATTGTCATGCTTTGACCTCTCTAGTAATTGCTTTGCACTCTGCACTACACGCTTAGCTAGCCCATTTGACTGTGGCTATTCAGGACTGCTAGTAACATGTACAAAGTCCCATTCTATTGCAAATTTTTGAAACAACTGACTAGTAAATTGAGTGCCATTATCAGAAATAACTTTGTGTGGACTACCATGGACTGAAAAATGACATTTCAACTTAGTAATAACAGTAGTGGATGTCAGATTAGGTAGTAAGTCGATCTCAAACCAATTCAATTAACAGTCTACCAATACTAAGTAGTGTTGATTGTTCAACTCGAAGAGATCAGTGGCTACTGTTGACCAAGGTAGTTCAGGAACTTGACTTAGTTGAACTGGTTCTCTTTGCAAATGCGTTCTAGTGCTATTCCATACTGAACAAGAAGAAAGTACTTAATCAATGTCTTTCAGTAAATAAGGCCAAAATACTACTTCTCTTACTCTTCTCTTAGTGGAAACAAAATCTGGGTGACCACAATGCAAAATCTGGATAAACTCTTGTGATAAGAAAGCAGGATCAGCAATTTCACAACCTTTGAAAATAATGCCATCTTCCATCAACATTTCATCTCTGTAAGGAAAATATGTTTGCACTTCAGGTGGTACACTAGATTGCTTTGACAGCCATCCAACGTCAATGAGCTTTTGCAAAATTGGATCAGTCTTTGTGTGATCTCTCAGCTCATGAAGCCTAGTGGTAGAGAAATTATGCACTGCCATCACGTCAAAGTCAAACTTCTCTGTGTCAAGCTGTTCCATCATATTTCTGGGTGATCTGAATAAGGTATTAGCCAGATAAAGTAGTTTGCCTTACATATAGACCATTTTGAAATTGTATTTTTCCAATCTGAGCATCATTCCTTTTATCTCACTGGAGCTGAATGCATAGGCTTCTTTAGAATAGTTCAACTATAAATATAATCATGAAACTTTGAACATGCAAACACTATAGCCAAAAGTTCTTTCTCAATTTGAGCATATTGCATTTTAGTTTGGGTAACTGTTCTAGATGCATAGGGTACTGGTCTGCCCTCTTGAAGGATAACTGTGCCAAGACCAAATTTTGAAGCATCACAGGAAAGAGTGACTGGTTTGTTCACATCATAGTATCTATATGTAGGTGGGGTGGCAATTTTCTGCTTAAGGTCTTCAAATGCCTTCTGGTGTTTTTCTAAACCTGACCATGTAACATTTTTGCTCATCAGTTCTCTTAAAGGTGCTGTCAACTCACTGAAGTCTGATATAAACTTGCCTAAATAGTTGACCATGCAGAGGAAATGTTGTAGAGCTTTAATATTATCTGGTGCTGACATCTCAAGAATAGCTGCTTGCTTGGTTGGGTCTGGTCTTAAACCAGTACTGGTAAATAAATGACCTACATATGTAACTTCTGGTAGTCTGAATTTGCACTCCAAAGGATTGAGCTTCAAATTTACTTAACCTGCTGTGTCTAGAACTCTCTTTATGTTTCTGTCATGCTCCGCTTCACCATTACCTCCAACCAATAAATCATCTACTATTATATATTACAAGGATAACCCAAAATAAAATTGATCCATTGCACGCTGGAAGACTTCACTTGCAGAATTTATACCAAATTTCATCCTTAGGAATCTGCATCTGCCAAACAGGTACCAAAAGTGTTTAGTAATGAGTATTTGAGATCAAGCATTACTTGCCAAAATGAACTTTTTGCATCCAAGACAGAAAAACAGTGGCATTCAATATTTGAGCTGTGACCTCTTTGACTGTGAACATTGGATGATATGGTTTCCTTCAATGTTTCGTTCAAATCTCTTGGGTCAATGCATATTCTGATTTTATCTGAGCCTTTTTTGTGAGCTGCAACCATAGATGACATCCATTCAGTTGATTCTGTAACTGGACAAATTTCACCTTGCTGTACCATTTTTCCAACTCAGCCTTAACTTTATTCTACATAGATATCGGAACTCTTCTTGCTGGTCTGACTACTGGGGTGGCTTCTGGGTCTAACTTCATGGAATACATAACTGGGAGTTTGCCCAACTTGTCACCAAAAACATCAGCATATTCAGAAAAATTGAAACTAGTCTATGCACTTATGTGATAAGCTTCTTTGGTAAAAGAAAGCAGATTCATTTTCAAACTGTCTTTGAGACCCAATAATGACTGTACAGGTCTTCGGACTATATAGAATAACAAGCTGTAACAGTTTTTGGCCAAATAACATGAAAGCATTACTGAGCCTTCGGTTTGAATTTCTTCACCCCGATAAGCAACAAGTTTTGTACTACTGGCCACATTAAGTTGTTCATTAGTTCTCACTTTAGCAAATGTGTCTGCTGATATCACATTACACTTTGGACCAGTGTCTACTTTCAGCTCTGTGGATTTACCATTGATCCGGACTGTACAAAACACTTGCTCTTTGCCAATAAATTCACTGCATCAATTCTTTTACCAATTACTGATCTACATAGAAAGCTGTCTGCTTCGGTTCTACTTGATCAACTTGCTTCTTTGTGTGACCTCTTTACAGCTGTGCGAGATTTACTTGATTTGCAAAACTTTTGAAAATGGTTCCACTTTTTATACTTGTAACATTGCTGCCCAAATGCTAAGCATTTCTCTCTTCTAGATTCATGATTGGCGCCACAATTGAGACAGTTAACAATAAAGCTGGACTTGGATTTCACTTATTTATGCTTGTACTCCACTGAGGAGTATGCTCCTTTAACTGAACTAGTCTTAGAACTTGCTAGAAAGCTACATGGTTTCGCTGGTGAACCAGCAGGGGCTGTGACTGCCATGTCCTTAGGCCTTCTTATGTTTGCCACTTGTTGCATGCTATCTGCATTTGCTCTGGAGCCTGCTGAAACCATGCTCTTGTTGCTCACAAGCATACCTGTGTGTTTTTCTGTCACCTCATGGATTTGACAAATCTCAGTGGCTTTACTTAATGTTAAATCACTGTTATGAAGCAAAATCTTTCTCACAGCAGCACTATTAATACCACACATGAGCCTGTCCTTTATTAACTCATCTTTTAAATCATCAAACCGACACATTTGGCTTTGTTTCTCAGGTCAGTTATATAAGCTGCAAAAGTGTCCCCTGTTTTCTGATCTGTCATGTAAAACAAATGCCTCTCTAATATAATATTTGTCTGGGGGTTACACATTTCTCTGAACTTGCACTTCAAACACTCGGGGTCTTCCCTTGTTTCAGCCTGTACAAAAATACAAGTTTCACCTTCTCCCTCATACACTGCTGGTGCATACAGAAATGAACGCTCTCTTTCTATGGCCTCTGACCCAGATAGGTTTAGAAAAATGAATGCCTGGTGCGTGCATCTTTATCTGAATAAGCTGCTTGTATAAAAATATCATACTCTTCCTCAAATATTCTCCAGTTCTCTGCAATATTCTGGTCAAATACAAGTGGTAAGGGCTGTGAAGACTGGTAGAGAAGGGTGAAGGCTGCCAGCCTAGTCAAATAGAATTTGATACATAATTCTATCATTTGTAAATCCTGTGAAATGTTGAACTTAAAACAATGTGGCAACATTGCCCTCTGCTGTAAATAAAGCTAAGTCAAGCATTTCTCGTTGGTTCTTTGAAATTAAAATTATATCATCACTGCCTTTGATGTTTACAAGTCGGCTCCAGTCTGGCTAGATGAAGGCTTCCTGCCTATTGTTTTAAGGTTAAAGTTAATGACCAGAATTTATATATGGAATGTCCTTTATTGCTCTAAGTGTAAAAGATTGTAAATGCAGTTTCTGTCAGCCTTGGAACACCAGGAAAGTGTGAAATGATGTAATGTTTTATCAGAACTGCAGTTTCAATTTAAACAATGAGAACCAGAGATTATTAAGTATTTTTGTCTGAACATCCAACTCGGCACTCTGCATGTTGTCTGATGTAAGTTATTTTAGAAGTGTGTTTTCCTGTAGATAGCTAGAAGCTATAAATATTAGACTGTGTTTTTCTGTGATGTCAGAACTGTACTATTGATTTATTTTAAGTATTTCTGTGTGATCTCTGAACTCTTGACTAGCAATGACTGTGTAGTAGAAAGTATTGTCTTGTGGTTTTAATTATTTATTATTAAATATTTTAAAACCTTTTAACTGTGGCTGGTTTGCATAGAGATAAGTTAAGCTCTAGAGTACATTGCATATTTATAGAGTTTACTGTCCAGGTCACTCCAAATAAGCTTTGACTGTTTATTCACATCTACTAATTGGATAATAATATTGCACAGTAATAACTGGACACCCTTTTAAGGGCCTTTGAGTATATGATAATATTAGTGGGTGGTGGCAGCTGGTACTACTATATAGTCTGGGAGAAAGGGGCACAGCTGGAGAACCTGTGCCAGCTTTCCCCAGGAGTGTCTGTGTGGTTGTATAAACTCTTATCTTAAAGTGCAAGTGTGTGTGTGTCAGCTACTTGGGCAGAGACACAAAGCACTGGTTGGACAGAAAGGGTGCTGGAGATTTTAGCTTGCCCACTGGGCTGAGATCTGGACCCTATACCTGTCCCAGTGGGGAGTCTTATTGGGGACCTGGGGAGCAAGGGAGCAACCAGCCCCAGACTGACTGTGATCTCTGTGTGCTCTTAAGGGAAATTTCACTTTACTCTGTGTATTTGCTATCCTTTCCTCCTATATGAGACACCCTCTCTGGTGTTGGTGGTGAGGATTGAAGCTCCTTGAGTGCTGGGCCAGGGCGCAGGTGTCACAAGGGCTTTCAAAATCTGTCTGCCATATTAACATATACCAGTGAACGGTTTTGCAAATAAGCATAAACAATGAAAGTCGGTAGTGTAGCCACTCTGAATTAACTCCATCTCACACCAATGAACAAATTTTCTGATTCATTTTGCTGAAGAAAATAAGCATGAACACACATGCATACACATATGCCAGAAATTTATGCCAGTATTTGTAACTTTCCCAATAGCACAGTAATCCTCTGTATAACTGAACTTTGCAAAATAAGTCTCTCGGGCACTGTAATACTCTTGAAATTACTGTACTATGAGAAATCACCTTTTAGTGTAAGAAACATTTCAAATAACTACATGATGCAAATGAACTGAGAAAGTAAAGCTCAGAGCCAATAACATTTTGAAGTAATTGCACTTTGCAAATAAGTTGTACACAGCACACTGACATTTCCTCAAAATGGCATTACCTTGCTAGGCAATTCTTTACAATGCAAAAAACACTCTGTAATGGCAGCACTTTGCAGATAGACACACCCAGCAAAAGAAACTTTTCGAAATGGCTATACTTTGACTGTACTTCACAAAATTGTTGCACTTTGCACACATATAAACTCTTTGGAATACATGCACAGTAATAAGTGCACACTGTAAACACTTTTTACACACTTTGAGATACTTCAAATAACTCTAGTTATGCCCTTGATACAATACAAAGTCGTAGTTATGTCAAAACACAGCACTTTGCCAAAACATGCAGTCAGCTTGCTATATTTACACTTAATGTGCCTTTTTTTCCCCTTATTATATTTGTTTTGCTCGTTTAATCTCTTTTCATGCCTTTTGTACTTTTTTTGTGCCCGTTTTACTCTAAACATGCCCATTTTGCCTTAAAACACACTTGTTTTGCTTTTCTGATAATTTTGCCAAATATCTTAATTTTAAACATTTCTCTTTAGTTAATAAACCTTTTGTACCTCCCACTTTTTAAATAATGCAATCTGTGCCCTTGTAATCCGCCATTTTATCTATTTTATAAAATAAACAGTCCGTGTGAATTCCCATTACCTTTGATTCTTGTCTGGTTCTTTTTCATGCTCATTTCTCTTAGTTTACCTTCACTGTCATCTCTGCACCTCATGGCTCTAAATATCATTCTATAGAATCCCAGTTCTGACACCATGTCACTCTCCTACTTTGGACATAATTGAAGTGTCTTCATGGGTTCTGTTCAAACAACTTTATTATATACAAACACATCATGGTATTAGTTTACTGACTTTAACTTAATTAACTTATATACAAACTAATTACTACAATCATACATGCTAATTCTCTGGCTGTGCTCTCAAAATTGCACTAGGAATCACATGTGCCCTGTATTTATATGTGCACACTCAGCCCTTGACATGCTTCTTAAAGCTATAGCACATACACTCTGATCTACAATAACTAAGAAATGTAGCTGCATATCTATATTGTATGAGTGGGAAGGCAGCCCACAATATCAGGAATGCCTATTCCTGTATTACCATGTTTAATCCACACTCAGGAGTCATGGATGCTGCCTGATGGGGAAAGGGTGCTCAGCAGCCCCTTAAGGACTATGTGATCAATGATGTAGGTGCCTGAAGTGTGTTAATGGTGTGGGGACAGATGAATTGGGCCTTTACAAGTATATCCCTGAGACCACAATGCAGTATTACTGTTATCTTTGACACGCTAGGTGTACCCAGCCCATGGCACTGACTGGTTATGTCTGCACTTTGTTTGTATAACTGTGATTCTTGTCAAATGATATACATTTTCTTGGATTTAAAAATGTAAATGGCTGTGTATTTCATGAGATGTGTAGAATATACAACTGTCTTTTTTTAATAATATGGCATTCTTTACTGCTGCCATGCTGTCAGCATTCCTAACAAACTGCTTTACCTGACCATGGAATGGATCTGTTTATATATTCTAGCAGCTTGTTTTAAAAGGAAAGACTGATCCTGTTTCTTCTGAAAATGTCTCTAACCATTGAGCAGTACATAACTAGAGAGAAACACATAGTGATACCCGTTTCCAGGATTAAAATTTAACTGTCAGGTTTGGAAATATCATTAACAAACTGTCCTAATATATTCTCCAGTTGGCAAGAGGCACACAATAACAAGCAAAACACAGGATAGTAATTAAATAAGCTATAGCAGCAACTTCATAATTAATTAATTGTTTAGGCCCCCTGGTTGCAATATGTCATAAGAAAAAATGGGTCTATATTACGTTATCGAATCACAAAATGCCGAACGGCTAAATACTCAAAATGGCCATTCATTGAATTGTTTGTTGTGGGGGGCTGTGCCCCCCACACCACTACTTATATATTCCAACTCTGAGGTTGCACTAAAGTGGGGAAAGGGCAAATATCCCGTTCACCACTGTACCACGACCCCACAAAACACACTTCGATGAACAGCTATTTCTAGTATTTGGCCGTTCAGCATTTAATGATTCGATAACATAATAGAAACCTGAAAAAAATGTATCAACCTTATTTTTTTAATAATAAGTCAAAATATCTCAACAAAATTCTGCATTTGGACGGAAGTACATTATAAAGAACCTTATAAGTTCATATCTTGCTCATGCATGTACTTTAAATCACTAAGCTACAGCACTACTTTCATTTCTAATGTAGTTGAGTATCATAATAATATACACCTGGTGTACTGACTGTCCTATATAGTATTAAATTGCCTAGATATTTTAAAACCAAACAGCACTGCATTCATATAACAGTTTGGTATTCTTCTTTATTTAAAAAATGCCCATTAATAAAGTAAAAATGAAATCCAAATGATTGCCCATTCTGGCCCAAATGATTGTTTATTCTGGCATTCATTTGCATTTAGTTTTACTTTGATGATATGTAGATCTTGTGAGATGTGCTCTACCTGCAAATACTGGGACACTGCTAGTGAATGCATTATTAATGGACATCTTTTACATCAAACACTTGGTGCATTTGCCAAAAGCTTGTAAGGGTAATTATTCCTTGCCTACATAATTACTAACAGAAGTGAAGGATTGGCTCATAATCCATGCCTATTATCATTGGATACCAGTAGTATGAAGTTAGGCACTGCAACCCCTACAATTCATAGGTTCATACATTCATAGATGATTACTAGGCTAATGGCACAAGAGCCTTTACAAGCATAGCCAGTAATACCCAGGATATGAAAATAGTATATCTTAATTCCCCAAATATGGAATGAGGTAGTATCATTTTACAGACTGACTCTGTCCATAAGGGATGTGAGCAGTACTCCAGCAGTGAACTTTTTGTTCCCCATCCATTTATCCAAATTCTTTTTGAAGAGAGTAATGGAGGGGCTTTGTTTTATGATGATGGGAAGCTTATGCCATAGGCGAAGTAGCCTTTGGGATATGGACCTGTCACTCCAGCGAGTTCTGTTAGAATCACAAATAAAGTTCAGGTCCGTGGAATACGTAACCCTTGTATAATCTTTTTGTGAATATGTAACATTTTCACCAGGGCTGGATCAGAGAATGCCTTGTAGGTCAGGCATAAGTCCCCTCTCAATAAATGATATGAGACAGAGTATAGGGATAGGACCTTTAGTCGGTCTGCATAAGACATGTCTTATGCTTTTTATTTTTTAGTGAGAAACTTCTGGGCTCCTCAAATTAGTGTAAGTGCTTTGTTAGGTACATGCAGAAGGGAGCATTATACTCAATTATGGGCCTGATGGGGGCCAAGTACAATGGCACTATGACTTCCATTGATCTAGATGCCATGCCTTTACTTATAAATTGAGCCACACAGAAGAGTTTCCTCAATACTGTAGCTACCTGTTGGTCAAAGTTTAGGTAACTATCTATCTGTGTTCCTAGGTCCCTCAACACTTGGTCTACTTTTAGGGGTGTGCTATCAGACCATGATTTGGCACTAGTCTTTTTTTCATTTTTAGGCCTGTTTGTAGGATTTCAACATCATCTGGGGATTCAGTTATTGCTCCCAGCTTACAGTTGTCAGTAAACTTGGTGAGCCAGAGGCCCCCAACATTGGCCTTCACTTCAGAGAAGTATATATCAAACAGGAGTGGTACCAACACTCTGCTCTGTGGGACAGTGCTAGTAATAGGTTTCTTACCAGAAGTGGCTTAACCTATTTGAACAACATGCATCCTGCCAGTAAGCAAGTTGGCTATCCATCGGATGATGAAGAGGTTTATGCCTATTTTTTTTTTAAATTTCTCCAAGTTTTTTGTATTTCTAATACCATGATGGGAATGGACCACATTCCTAAATCAAAGTATGATCAAAGTTCATGAAATTAGTATTGTTTCAATCTTTGATGTTATCCAGAAGTGCTCTTCTGCAATTCATACGGCGTTACATGTATCTGTAATATATTTAAGCGTGATTGTAAATTCTTTTTTATAAGCTATGTTGCTCCTACTACTACTGGAACTTTCTGGGTATGCTTCTTTTACATTGCCCTCATTTCTGCCTGCAAATCCTGGTATTTTATGACTTAGTGTCTCTCTGTATGTAAGAAATTGTAGTCACTGGGTGTAGCTATTTCCATGATCAATGCTACTTTTGTCTTCTTTTCATGGACTACTATATCTGGGTTTTTTGCATCTATTTTTTGAACTGTTGGTAATGGGTGATGCCATGTGATTTAAACTTCATCATTTTCTATAATGCTTTGGGCTCATTTTTCCAGTGTTTTTTCAGCTACCTTAATATTATAATGTCTGCAGAATCCCCAGTGAAACAGTCTTGCCACATGATTATGCCTTTCAATATACAGTCCTTCTGCCATTAGTATATCACAACCAGCAACATTTCTGTTTTACAAAACCTACAGCTGCCTGTTTCTCCCAGATCTTCAATGGACTTTTTAAACCGTGTTCATAGTCCACTAACTTGGGCCACCAGTATTAACCTTTCATTTTTTGGTTTAGATTCTCCTTTCCTTAGCCATTCCTGCATTTGATCCTGATCAACATGAGGGTGTTTCAAGAATTTGCTCTACTTGCAACTATATTTATGCATTGTCCACAGTTCTTGCCTTTTCATCTGATCCTGCACCTTATATTCTTTCTTTTGTTTTGGGCCCATTCAGTTGCTACCTGATTTTTATCTACTTCAGGTTTGATTTCCATTCCCACTTGACGCCAATATGCTTCTGATAAACTAAGCAGGGAAGTCATCTTAGACTTGTTCTACTCATGTTTCAAAACTTTCAGTGCATTTGGGTCTTGTGAGGTCAGTAGATATGTATGCAGTCCCATGATTGCAGATCTAAACATGTATTCAATTTCAAGGAGACCCATACCACCTTCAGAATGGAGAATATAGTCTTGGTATCCACTGATTTTTATAATCATTTGATCAGCCTGAAGCAACTTTCTTGTTTTCCCTTCCAACCCATCCAACACCTTTCGGAGCTAGTCATTTACTCCAAAACTGTAAGTTAGGACAGGAAGAGCAAATTGGTTTATAACTTGGATTCTGTTCCTAGATATCAGCGCTGTTTTCAATATTTAGTCTTCTAAAATATTCCTTACTAAGTTTTATTCACATTTGTTCATGTTTTATTGTTGATTCTTCATCAATTCTCAAATATTTATATACTCCCTCTTGCTCAAATTCTTTTATATCACATTCCTGTCCAAAGCTGATATTTCCTTGGTGCTGCAGCTTTCCTGCTTTAAAGGTTGCTTTTGCACATTTATCAAGTCCAAATGACATTCTTATATCATCTGAATAAGTTTTGACCACTTGCAGTTGTGTTTTCAGTTCCTCATTTGATGAACTATACAGTTTTAAATCAGCTACAAAAATATGATAAGTCTTTACACTTTGTTGTTTTCTAACAGCCAAATTGTAGCCATGACGTAACCTGTTACGTAGACAGCTTAATGGGTTAAGGACAAGACAAAAGAGCAGTGGTGACAGAGAGTTACCCTGGAATTTTCCCCTTTGAATTTTTATCGCTGGACTAATAATTTGTCCTTTATCATGGCTTAACTGCAAAGTGGTTTGCCACAGTTTCATGGTCACTGTAATGTAACTGATCAGTGTAGGGTGTATTTTACACATTTTTAAGCACACTTTTATCCATGAATCTGGGATACGGTTAACTGCTTTTTTTGTAGTCTATCCATGCCATACTTAGATTCTTCCCATTTTTACAGTTGTCCATTATGACTTAATTTAACAGCAAATGATCCTTTGTTCCATATGACTTTCTTTTAAAACCCTTTTGTTCTATTGTCATGTTTTCTTCTAAATGACAAAGTCTGTCTGCATCAATTCCAGTGTATAGTTTATACATTGTTAGAAGGCAAGTTATTAGTCTATAGTTTTTAGGATGGCTTTCAGGTTCACTCTTATGTAGGAGTATTGTTTTTCCTGTTGTTAACCAGGGTGGTGTTTGTTCGGGCTGGTCATATAAATAGTCCTTGCTCATGGCGAAATCTTTATGTCTTTTATCCATTTAGCTCCTTTGTTATGTTCCACAGGACCTTCATAGATATGTCTCCAAAATGTATCTTCTTCTGTTTTTTTGGTAGTGTTTCAATTACTTTTGCTTTGTTTCCCAATTCACTATAAAACGTTTTGGGTCATCAATAAATTGCTTATTTTGTACTTTTCTGTTATATTTATCCACATATTTTCTTAGTTTTTTTCTGCTTGTGCTGATATTTTTAGTTTATTATTAGCGATAGTGCTTGATAGACCCTGATCTGTTCTGATAATGCACATTGCTTTCATCATGTGTATCTATCGGAGTCCTTTTGTTATTCTACACTGTTCTAACAGTGACACGTCTTGTCTTAATTGCTTAATAGTTTTCTCTATTCGATACTTCCATGATGACATTCAATTTCCCCCTTCCTATCCCTTGATACCCTGTGTTTTTGTGGTAAGACTTTATGTGTTATTAATTTAGCTGCACAGTAATATATCCTATTTACTTCTGTTATATCACATGAATCTCTCTGAACAGTCCTAATTACTGTGTTTGTTTGTTTATCAAACTTCTAACTTTTGCGGATTTATTGACTTTCTGTATTTTATTTCTTTCACTGATCTTAATATGTCTGTCCATCTCTATTAAATCAAGCAACTCCTTCCTCAGATCATTTTCTTCTAAACTGAGGGCGTGTTCTTTGTTCTCCATTTTCTAAGGGCATTCTATAGAAAGTTTCAGGGTATCTTCCTGTGCCACATTCTCTTCATTTTCATCCTGTGTCATCCATTGCTCTTTCATATGGGAACTCACTGGCCTATCACTTTACAACATTGACTGCATCAGAGTTGCAACAGTTTCCTGTTCCTTCCCTTGTTGTACAATTCCGACTGAACGTTTGTACTGATTTCCTATGGAAAGCTCCAAAGTGTCTTCATATGGCAACTAATCAGATGTTTCCTGTTCCACTGATTTCTCCTTAATTTGGGGATCCCTTCCTCTATCCTGCTGTGATATTATCTGAGTTAGATTTTCTACATTAAATCCTTCACTTCGCAGGTAATCCATAACTGCAATGTCTGTTTCTTTAACTTCTCCATTACTAATCCTATTTTCTACTTTTCCTCTTTGTTTTCTTATTTTTTGTATTGCGAAATGTTCCATGTCTGGATGCCTTTGCCTGTATTTCTCTTCAAATATCTTTGGTGCTGCTCTTTTTTATTGATTATTTTGCTTTCTCCTTTGCATAAATATTACACCATATTATATCTCTTTTTCTTTCCAATGTCCATATTTCTTTTTCAGATGTCTCCTGCTCCTCCTGCTTCTCCTTATTTTGGGGACTTGTTGTTCCATCATGCTGTGATGTAGTCTGTGTTAGACTTTCTACACTAAATCCTTCACTATACAAGTATTCCATAACTTCAACTTCTATTTATTTTTTACTTCTGCTTTACTAATCTTCTGTTCTACATTCCCTCTTTATGATCTTATTTTTTATTGTGAAATGTTCCATATCTGGATGCCTTTGCCTGTGTTTCACTTCAAATATCTTTGGGGCTGCCTTTTTTGTGTTGATTAATTTGGCTTTCTCCTTTGCATAAATATTGTACCATATCAGAGCTCTCTTTCTTTTCCATGTCCATATTTCTTTTTTATATCTTTCAAATGTGTCTAGATTTTGTTCTTTATATTTTTGCACTTCCTCAGTTGCATCTTTTTCCAAACAGCCCAGGGTTTCTTGGTCTATATAATGTTTTTCATAAATCTGTTGTATTAATAAACAGAAATTTTTATTTGAAGCTTCTGGTAGTTTTTCTTGTGGAAGTATTTTTCTCTCCTCTAATTTCCCTCTTAATCATCTTGTATGTCTTCTCTCTGGAAATTCTGGGCTTCTTGCATAATAGTAACAGTACATAATCTCTTTCTTATAATCAGTGGTCCACTCTTTCGTCTTTATGGCTCTTTTTTCGCCTATCAGTTTCTATGATTTTTGTGGACTCCTACTTCCTTCTACAATGGGGGACTATACTCTCCCTGGGCCTGGCCTGACGCCGTTGTAGGAATGTTTCTGGATTTTGAGGATTCTACTGTCATTTTTTTCCAGCCCTGGTACCAGTGTGCCTACCAGGAGTGGATACTTTTTTTTATCCTGGGTCTTGAGCACCCAGCTATCTTTTTTATATTTTAACCTACTTCTGTCCATGATATATTCTATATAAAATACAGTCTATATATCAGTGTCATCTTGGTGATATTTTGTGAAAAACAGGGTCCACCTTGTGAAAGTACTCACCAAGACATGAGGATGAATTCAATTCCAGCAATAGTGCTCTCCTTTGCTTGCTGACTTATCATCTCCATTCAAATGCCTAACTCAGTAAGTTTATCTATGATCCCCAAGTCGAGGATTGTGTTGAAAGATTTGAGGCCTAGATAAGTGGTGTTCCATTTTACCCTCATCAGTGACCCTGGTAACTTTCTCAAAGAAGTCCACCAGATTGAGGAGGCAAGACCTCCCTTGGCAAAGTCAATTTGGGTCTGGTCCAAGTTTTGGAGAGTTCCTACGTTATTATTGATCAGGTCTATGATAATTCTGTCCATGGCCTTGCAGAAAAGACTGGATCTTTAGTTCCCTTGGGTCAAATGATAGGCCCCCATTGTGCAGAGGGATGTAGAGGGATGACTGTTGCAGTTCTCCCTTCCCCTGAGATAAAACCCATCTGGAGGCTGTGGTTAAAGAAGGTTTCTAATGGGCTGATAGATTCTGTTCTATTTAAGAAGCATCTTGGAATATTGAGACCCATGGTGGCTTAGTTTCTGACTTTAGTAAGTAAGGTAAGGACCTGTTCCCTTGTAATGACTGGTAGGGGGATGGTTGCATGTATTTCTTTGGGTGTGGTAGGAGGTGATGGGGAAGAAGTTTGAACTGAACTTGTCAGCTAGCAGGTTTGATATAGTTTCAGGCTGGGTGTAAGAGTTGCCATTCATGATTAACTCAGCACATTGCTGAGCATTTCCCCTGAGGTTACAAACATAATTAAAAAAAGCCTTATGGTTATCTTTCACCTGGGAGGCTATCTTTGCTTCATAGTCTGCTTTGGCAGATTTGATCAGGTCTCTGATTTGTTTGTTTAGACTGGTGAGTGTCTTTTTGCACTGTTTTGTCTGCTCCTTCTTGGCTTTGGAGTGTTGACATAGTTCAGCAATTGACATATTTTCAGCAGCAGTGATACAAGATTTAAAGCCTGTACCACTGTTCATCACATATTTGGTGGCACTGGTGGGATTCAAACTCCATTTATTCATGACAGGCTTCATGTCATCAACTCGAGCTGTTTACATACATGTTTGTCCCATACTACTCGTTTGAAGTATCAGCAGGAAACACCTCTGTCCATATCATAGCTGTGGCATATCCTGTGTTTTCATATACGGTCCCTCCAGCATTTGTCTGCATACACATGAAAAAAATGTGTATATTTATTAGTCTAATTTCCCCAGCGATTACCTGCCTGCAACAATGTAAATTCTTTTTATGAGTATCACGTCACCAACTCCTCAAGACATGATGAAAGAAAAGAGTTTGGAAGCGTCAATCAAGCAGAGAATGATGTCCTGCTACAAGCATTCAAGAGTCAAGAGTGCTGCATGCTGGGAAGAAAGGGTGCGCAGCAACATCTACAGGACCTCATTTTAGAGACAGTGGTTTATGACATCAGTGATGTGGTTGCCTGAAATCACACAACTCACCAATGTCACTGACACGATAAGGAGGACCTGCAAGAAAACAAGCAGAATAACAGCAGTGTGTGTGAATATGTATATGTGTGTATATGTGTATATATGTATATGTGTATATATGTATATACGGGTCTACTTTAATAGAAAACACATTTCACTGAAACTCATTTTGGTGAAGCCTCATTTCACTGAAAATGAATTGCCTGAGCACAATTCACTGAAAGCTCACTTCACTGAAAACTCATTTGACTGAAACTTATTTCATCTAAACAGGTATATGCCCTGTTCCCCACTGTAGTGCGATCCTGGAGTTAGTATATTTAGTAAGGGGGAGTGGGGGGGGGGCACAGCCACCCGCCTATTTTAAATGTTGTAAACCATAGACATGGATTCTTACAAGTCAAATGAAAAACTCTTTCCAGAAAATATATATACCCAAACTATGTGGATTGCACCATATTATATATATATATATATATATATATATATATATATATATATATATATATATATATATATGTGTGTGTGTGTGTGTATGAATATGTACACACACAAATATATATATAAAAAACCCATGTATGTCAACAAGCAACTATGCATGCCCTGAGAAATAGCCTTGCCGAGTGAAAAAAATAAATAAAAATAAAACACCCCCTGTTAATTATATATACTAACGCTGAGATTGCACAAACATGGGATAAGGGCATATTCCCCAACCCTGGGGATTGTTTGATCTCAGACACCTGTTGATCAGCTGTCTAGTCGACCAAATTTTCATTCGACCAATGGGATGGAGCCAATATATATATATATATATATATATATATATATATATATATATATATATATATATATATGGTTCCCCTTCATATGCCCGTTTAACCACAAGCTCGAAATGCAATACGCCGAGACCATAAAGACGAAACACCAGAAACCCGAAAGCGCAAAAGTGTGAAAATCAAAAGGAAGAAACTGTATGGAAAGCAGTGACAAATGGAAAGTGCAGAAGAATACTTCAGTGCTCCTGGCACGATTGGTAAAATATATGTGACTGTATCGTCTCAGAACGGAGCTCCTATACTCCTTTTAGATGGGTACGTCTTACACAGGGAGAAAATATATTGTGATAAAACATACTGGTGCTGCAAGTATAAACGTGATGAGAAATGTAGATGTAGGGCTGTTACTTTAACTGTGCCTAACGGGGAAAGGCTTTTAAAAATCTGTTCAGCACTTGCATCCTGGAGATCCAGTCGAAATTGAGCAGTATAAAGTGTCTCACTCGTTAAAGTTGAAAGCTGATAATTCCAGGGATACTTCCTGTTTAATAGTTGATGATGTTTTAGCATCAACATCTAATGTGATAGCTCCCAATTTACCTACTCGCAAAACACTTGTTTAAAAAGTTGGCAGGATGCGTCATTCTAAGTTAAAACACAGCAGTTTCCATATTGAAAAGTTGGAAGATATTGATGTTACAATGTTTCCATGTAAATCGGGAGTGTTTCTTAGTAAGTGCATAGTAGATACTGCTACAGAAACAGTGGTGGTAGTCTTTCCAACTATACAAAATCTGCTTGATCTAAGCACAGCTACTATTTGGCTTGTTGACGGTACATTCTTTTATAAAGGTATAATGTGCCGTCAACTGTGCAGTATTCATGGTTTGATTAGATACGGAGGTTTTCATAAGAACGTACCTTTGCTGTATTGTATAATGAGTAGAAAGTCTCTCAAATGTTACAACTTTATGTGGAGTTGTGTTTTATGTTTAATGGATGAGCAAGGCTTCGAGGTGTCTGTCAAATACATATTGAGCGATTTTGAAGTAGCAGCCAGGAAGAGTATTCTGTTAAATCTGCAAGGTGTAAAACCTAAAGGTTGTTTGTTTCACTTCTCCCAAAACATTTGGAGAAAGGTGCAACAGCTAGGTCTTTCACATCTGTATAACACAGACCTTTCTTTTCAGTTGCATGTCAAGTGTCTCATCGCTTTAGCTTTTGTACCTGAATCTGATGTATTACGTGCATTTGATGAACTAAAAGCCGTGTTTCCAGCTGATGGCAATAAAGTGTTAAAGTACTTTTCTGAGTGGTATATGTTGGGAAAAGTTCAAAAGTTTTGCACTAGGACTACTGGATTTTCCAGGTTTCCCCTGTTGTTTCCAATTGCATTTTGGAATGTGGATGAATTAAACATGTTGTTTTTGCCTCGCACGCAAAACAGCGTGGAGGCGTGGCAACATAGATTGAAGTCATTACTGGGCCATAGAGCAACAGACCTATCAATGCTTATGACAGTGTTATCTAGAGAACAGGATAGGGTAGATGAGCACAGAATTAGAATGAGTTGTGATGTACCTCCTTCACCAAAGAAACAAAAGGTAGTGACCCATCATGCGAAATTTGAGCATGTTTTGAAGAACAGATCTAGTTACTAGGATCTGGATTTCCTGATGGCAATTG